>NC_056730.1:1087148866-1087366366 GCF_019279795.1 Protopterus annectens | reverse complement strand
TAATGAACACACACCCCCAAATACACACACACATGATGTCAACCGTGTGGCCCAGCCTAGGCTTCTGGCAAACCCACACAACACACTGTGCATATGATGATACTTGTGCCACATCCATGCCATCCATACCATCGATGCAGGGACATGCCTATATGGGTCTGATGCACAAGGTGACTTTAGTAGAGTGTAGCTATTTCATACTGTGTAATGTGCTGTCATCTGGCATTTGTAATGGGTACACATCAGAGTGTGTGTGTACCTTTTCAGCCATGATGCATTATTGGTGTTAGTAACACTAAGCGAATGTGTTCTCACATGCTTTACTCTGTTTGTGTTCTGGATGTCTGTGTGTCAGCAGGATGTGGCCCTGTAGACATCATCAACAACAGGTATGGCAGTGTAGTAAAACACTGACCATGTCATTGTTGGGGTACAGCTGTATCTGCACACATTTCCCAGGTCTGTGTAACAGTTCTTGCATACGCCTCACAGCTTATAGGGCTGAGGCTTGTATTTCAGTCTGTGGTGGTTGACATCAGCTCTAGTATAGTGGACAAAGGTAAGTGTTGTGGGTGGAACACACCTCAGATTGCTAATGCCCTCAACCCCAAAGAATATTGTGCCAACCAAACACACAGAGAATACAGTTCACACATGCACACACACACACACACACACACACACACACACACACACACACACACACACACACACACACACACACACACACACACACAGGATCACAGTTACCAGTGTTGTGTTCGGAACCCCTATCCATCAAGTTGTGGTACCACAGTATTATGCAGTTATTGCAGGTGGCACAGGACTTCTAGTGTGATGACTCTTACAAGGTACCTGTAAGGTGAATAACATTGTATGTCCTTGTGGTATATGGCAATGTTGTTTGTACTGGGTGTGAGAGTACTCATAATAGTCTTGCATACAAGTCTACACACTCACAACCACTGCTATATACATCAATGCACACACACACACACACACACACACACACACACACACACACACACACACACACACACACACACACACACACACACACACACACACACACACACACATACTTGCCAGTTCTGACATTAGTAGACCAACCTATCTTGTTATTCATACATAGGTTCATAGGTTCATAGGTTGATACTAGGCTATCTGCCCTAGGGCATTTATAAGCCTAGCCAGAGTGTGTTTGGCTTTCACCACCCTTTTAGATTAGTTGACTGTGCCTCTGTATAGTAGGTTAGTTTACTGTGTCTCTGTCTAGTAGGGCCTCAGAAGAGATCCCAGGGGTAAACCTACGATCTCCCATCCACTTGTCAAGATTTCTCTTGAAGAGGGTCATTGAGGGACTCTGCCTAACATGGATTGGGATTTTGTTCCAGAGTGAGGGGAGCCACTGGGATATGAATCTGTCCCTCCAGCATGTCCTATTTATTTCTGTGCTGAGGTTTAAGTCCCTGGAGCATGTAGCTCTAAGGGATTTGGATTTCCTGAGGTGGAGCATGTCCATTAATTCTGGGTTGGACATGGCTTTATAGTTCAGGCACAGATTACCTCTAAGTAGGCGGTAAGCAACTGAGTAGAGCTGGAGTTTCTTTAGCCTAACTGCGTAGGGCATCTGTTTGAGTCCCTTGATCCTCTTGGTGAGGTACTTTTGGGGACTTTCCAGTTGCTGCAGGTGTCGGGTAAGGTACATCCCAAATGGGGCATTGTATTCAATTATGGGCCTGATGATTGATGAGTAGAGGCGCACAATGACCTCTCTTGATCTAGATGTGAACCCTTTTGTGATAAGGTGGGCTATATAGAAGGTCTTTCTTACCACTTTGGCAATGTGATTGTCAAAGGAGAGATTGCTATCTACTTGGGTCCCCAAATCCCTAATTACTTCTTCCATACTTAATGGATTACCACCTATGTGGTCATTTGTGGGCACTTTGTTTTTCCCAAAGGGGATGACTATGCACTTTTTGGCATTTAGCTTTAGGCCATAGCTCTGGCACCAGTTATCTGTCACTGTAAGACCCTTTTGGAGGATGCTTGTGTCAGTCAGCGAGTCGATTATGGCACCCAGTTTGCAGTCATCTGTGAACTTGGTCAACCATAGTCCTCCCATGTTAGCCTGTACCTCAGATAAATATATACCGAACAAGAGAGGTCCCAGCACTGAGCCTTGTGGGACGCCACTTGTAACTGGTTTAGAGTCTGACATGGCACCTGCAATTCTGACCATGTGGGTTCTATCCCTGAGCCAGTTTGCAACCCATCTTGTGACATAGGGGTTGATAATTAAGCTGGTGAGCTTATTTATGATGCCCGAGTGGGGTATTGTGTCGAAGGCTTTTGCGAGGTCCAGGTAGGCTGTGTAGATTACCTTCCCTTCATCTATGGCCTTGGTGACTGTTTCAAAGAAGTCGGCCAGGTTCAAGAGGCAAGATCTGCCCTTAACAAAGGCGAATTGGGTAGGATCCAGTGTTTGGAGGTTCCCAATGTCTTTGTTTATGAGTTTCATGATGATACGCTCCATAGCTTTGCAGACCAGGCTAGTCAGGCTTATAGGGCGATAGTTTCCGGGGTCTGTTGTGGCACCACCTTTGTGGAGTAGGACCACTGTTGCTGTACGCCATTCCTTGGGTACATATCCTGTAGTAAGGCTGAGATTGAACAGTAACTTTATGTGAGGGTTCAGTTCTTCTTGGAGTTCATGTAAGATGCAGCCCAGGACACCGTCTGGTCCCATTGATGCTGTGTTTTTTGCTTTGGAGAGGGCAGCTCTCACCTGTGCATCTGTGATGTCAGGGAGGTTACACTCTGTTGGGATAGACATTTGCTCTTTTGGGGGGGAAGGGGGGGAGAGGGAGAGGTTTGCACTGAACCTGTCTGCCGTGATGTTGGCAATGTCTGTGGGTTCAGTGTATTTTTTGTCATTTTGAACTAACTCAGAGCATATCTGGGAGTTGCCACCCAGGTTCCTGACATAACTAAAGAAGACCTTGTGATTATCTTTAGCATCTTGTGCAATTTTTCTTTCGAAGCTGGCCTTAGATGATTTTATGAGGAATCGTAGTTTCTTGCTAGTACTGATCAAAGATGCCTTCCCTTTTTGGGATTTTGCTCTATCATGTAGTAGCTTCCTCCTTCTGTTGTATAGCTTATTTATGGCTGGAGTCCACCAGACAGGTCTCCTGCCTTTGGAGGAATGAGTCTTGGTTTTATTTGGGATAGCACGATCCATGCATTCCTGTAGGTGTCCATAGAAAGCGTTTGTAAAGGATTCTGCGGTTTGGGCTGTATTTTCCACTAGCCCGGGGGCTTTGAAGGATTCCATCTCGGTTTTGAGAAGTATGAAGTTTGCTTTTGAGAAGTTCTTCACCGTGGTTTCCTTGGTTGGAGGTGGGGACAGGATATGGATGTCCAGTGAGATTAATTTATGGTCAGATCTTACCAATGAAAATAACAATTCTCTACTTTAGTATTGATATATGCTCGCCCTGTATGAAACATTTTTTTGTCAATAATAGAAAGTTGCTTCAAAAGAATAGGATTATGCTGTATTTCACTAACAGTTCTCTTCATTTTTCCAAATATGAGTCATAGTTTGTATCACAGATAGTTTCTGCCTTATTAGCCTTAATATAACATTTATAAGAACAGTCACATTGCAATTACTCCAACCCACCTGAATAGTTTCATTTTTATAAAAACATACAATCCCTTTTTGTGTAACAGGTAGGTACAATGCTATTTTGTCTTGTGATTTCACAGGTGTAGAATCAAAAATCAAGTTTTTCCAGGTCTCATTGACCCCTAGGGGGACAGCAGTCATCAATAATCCCCCGTATGCTGTTGGTATAGCTGTGCAAATCCAGCAGTTCGAAACATTAAAAGTCTCAGCATACACATATTTAATTGCTTGGTAAATGTTACAGTTTGGATGCCAGTCTATGAGTAATGCATCACATTTGTTCAGTTCAACTCGTGTGTCTGGAAAAAGGAAAGGCCACAACAAAAAGATCATTGTTATCAGTATAGCTATCAGAATAATCATGCAATTTTTCTGAGGTTGTTCTGCATCCCTGTTTACTCTATACCTGGTCATTTTGTTCTCATTGTACAATAGTAACAAGGGTTTTGTCCAGTTCAAAGTTCTTAACCAATTTAGTGTGTCAGATGACTCCAGGACGCTCGCTCTGCGATCTTGACTGCAATGGGTGTTGACAGTAACACCTGGTACGGTCCTTCCCACTTCGGAGAACTCCAATTCTTTTTCTTCATGACTTTCACCCAGACCCATGCGCCTGGGACTATTGCTGCTTCCGATGGTCTGGCTTGTTCTTTATCTGAAACAGAATTTAACTGCAAAAGTTTGTTATTCAAAAATCGCCTCATATACTCTGCAAGTGAACTGTCAGTCTCCTGGTCTGCAGGCATGAGAGGTTTCCACTGAGGTGTATAATATGCCCTCCCAAATAAAATTTCAAAAGGAGTTAACCCTTTTACATTTGGAACAGTTCTCATACTCAACAGTGCCAGAGACAGACAGTGCACCCAGTTTTTCTGTGTCTCACTAATCAATTTCCTAAGCTTATTTTTCAGAACCCCATTATGCCTCTCTACTAATCCTGCAGATTGGAGGTGGTATGCACAATGGTTTTTCAAGGAAATCCCGAAATAACGTCTGAGTTGTTGTATAGTTTGATTTACAAAGTGTGTGCCATTGTCACTATAAATCTTTTCCGGTATGCCAAATCTAGGAATAATTTCTTTAACGAGGACTTTTGCAACAGTAGCTGCATCTGGATTTTTAGTCGGAAAAGCTTCCACCCATTTGGAAATCATATCTATAATGACAAGACAGTACTTTCTATTTTCACATTTGTTCAGCTCTACAAAATCCATACAGATAGTATGGAACGGGTACGGTGGTGTAGGGAAACTCCCTTGCTTAGGCTTCAGTGCCCTCTGTGCATGATGCCTGCTACAAACATGGCATGCTGCACAAAAATCTTTTGTGTAGTTTGTAAATCCATACATTGTAAACACTCGATTCACTAACTTACCATCCCCCCTGTTGAGACATGACACTGCCCATGGCTCAACAAAGCTGCATATCTAAACAAGTTAGATGGTAAAATAGGTTTCCTCTCTTTGGAGATGTACAGTCCTTTCTCAAGAATTGCTCCTCGTTTTATTCATTTTTGTTTTTCTACATTTGTAGTGTCTGCATTGTTTTTAACATTTCTAAGTCTAACATCTCAGATGGGCATAATTCCTCACTCAAAAGAAATATTTCTGAAGCTGAAGCTGCTTGCTTTGCAGCTGTATCAGCCCTCACATTACCTTTTGAAATCCTAACCTGTTGTTTGGTATGAGCTACGCATTTACAAATAGCTACTTTTTGAGGTAACTGAATAGAGTCTAACAAGTCTAAAATAAATTGCGCATGATTAATTGGTTTACCAGTAGATGTTATCATTCCTCTATTTTTCCACTGCTGCGCAAAAACATGTACAGTAGAAAAAGCATACTGGCTGTCAGTAAAAATGCTCACTCGTTTACCCTTTGCCAAGGTATATGCCCTTGTTAAAGCAATCAATTCTGCTGCTTGTGCAGATAAGTTGTGCGCTAAAGATTTTGCTTCTAAAATCTCAGTATCAGAAACTACTGCACACCCCACTAGATTCTGTCTTGTAGGACCCCTCCTACACGAGCCGTCCACATAGTATGTCACCTCGGCATCATCCAAGGGAACATCCGTGAGATCTTTTCTAGGTAGTGTCTTTTGCTCAATCTCCTGCAGGCAGCAGTGTGGTTTTCCATCTGCAGGGGTTGAGAGCAAGGTTGACGGATTCAAAGTTGTGCATCGTTCAATTGTCATATGAGTTTGGCTGAACAGTCTAGTCATACAGGAAAGATGTCTAGCAGGAGAAAGATATGCTACTTTTTCTTGCAGTAAAATAATCGTGACTGCATGAGGCACTCTCAATGTGAGAGGGTGGAATAACACTACTGCACTGCCATTGCAGCTGTGACTACTGCTTGTACACAGTGGGGCAGGGATCGCGCCACTGGGTCTAGCTATGATGAATAGTAAGCTATGGGGCATTGTTTGTACCCATGCTGCTGTGTTAACACTGATGTCATATAACCTTGCTTACAATCTACAGTTTGAAAAAATCATTTATGATAGTTCGGTAATCCTAAAACTAATGAGGATGCTATCAGTTGTTTCAATTTGCAGAAAGCTGATTCTGCTTCTGGTGTCCACTGTAATAAATCTTGTGTTGCCATAGGCTTCTTGAATATCAAGTTAGTCAGTGGAGCAGATTCCAAGGCATAGTTTGAAATCCAACTCTGGCAAAAATTAGTAGTACCTAGTAAGGACATCATTTCCTTCTTGGTAGTTGGTTTGGGTTCTTGTAATATTGCTGTTTTTCTGTCTTCATTCAATATTCTGCCCTCTTTGGATATTACATATCCCAGGTATTTGACCTGTTTTTTCCAAAGTTGCAGTTTATTTTTGTTTACCTTGTGTCCCTGAGTAGCTAGAAATTGTAGTAATGCTATGGTATCTTCTCTGCATTCTTGCTGGGTGGGGGCTGCCAGCAGAATGTCGTCTACATAAAGTAAAATCTGGCTGCCTTTCGGTGGGATAAATCCTGCCAGGTTACTTGCCATTTCCTGTGCGAATATTGTTGGAATCTCACAATATCCCTGTGGTAGTCGGGTATATGTATACCTTTTCCCCTGAAATTTAAATGCAAACCAATGTTGGCTGTCAGGGTGTATCGGTATTGAGAAAAACGCATTCCTAATATCTACCACAGAAAAATATTTTTGTTGAGGTTTCAAATCATTTGATAAGGTGTGTGGATTCAGCACCGTAGGTGCCCTAGGTATAACAGCGTCATTTACAGCTTGTAAATCTTGGACCATACACCATTCTCCATTTGCTTTCCTAACAGGAAATAAGGGTGTATTACATGGTGAATAGGGAGATTCTATCAATACTCCTTCCTTAAGTAAGGCTGCTATTATAGGTTTGATTCCTACTTCTGCATCCTTTCTCAAGGGATACTGTCTCTTTTGAGGTCTAAATGCTGACTTTGGTGTGATAGTGACTAGTCCTGCTGTAAGAATTAGTCCTACGTCTGATTTTCCTGTTGACCAGAGAGTCTCTGGTATGTCTCGTAAGGCTTTTTCCTCTTCTTCTAGTAAGAGTGCTACTCAGTTGTCCTCACTTGCCTGCAAGTGTACAGCTAGGTGTGTCTGTGTTATCCAATTCAACTTCTGCTTTTGTACTCCCTGTTCTGAAAGTTCTAACTCTGTCTGTTTTTTCCACCTTGTGACTTTTTCTCCTAGGTCTGCCCACTTCACGTTTTTATCTTTAGTCAAACTCACATGTGGTAATCGATTAGATTTGTAAAGTGCTAGGAATTCCTGGGGCAATGAACAGCTTACTACACTGTTTCCTTCTGTGTCCCAGTACAGATTTCGTAATACTAATCTGTTAGCATGGTTTCTAAACAGTTCTTGCTCATATTCTTTATCAGGTCCTGGTTTGCTACAGTAATATAGAGTGCAATGCAACAAATGTTGTCTATCCGTGTCAAGGGAGGGGGATTTACTGATGGCTACGTTCATCAGTTCTTCGGTTACTGCCCCTGGACCAGTCATAACCAAGTCCTGGCTGTACCAATAAAATGTTTCACCCGCCGGTCGCACTACTAAAGTATCCATTTGAAGCTGTGCTTCCATACCTTGCATAGTTGGAACAACTACTATGCCAAATATCTGCATTAGGTCTCTGCCCAAAAGATTTACTGGGCATTTTGCAGAGACAACAATTTTGCTTTTCTGGGTCATCCCTGAAACAGGGTCAGTTATTGCTATGTTGTGGGAGAGTGGCTCCCATATATAGCTGTCCATTAGCTGCTTTCACTAATATGTAATCAAGTGATTCTGAATTTTCTGGTAGTTTGGAAGGATGCATCAGTGTCTGTGAAGCCCCTGAGTCACACAGGAATTTAACTTTCCTCCCCTCTACCAGAAGTGTAACTTCCCGTTTTGTGTCTGCTAAGTAGAGCTCTAGGCTCAATAATGCCAAGTCTAAAATTTCATTTTCTTCATTATCTGTGATGTCATGCACATCCTCTATTTCTTCTATCACATTCTCTACTCCTTCTATCACACTTGCACTTGTCTTTTCTTGATTATTCCTTTCCAGTGATTCTTGACTATCGTATAGTCAGTCCTCACTCTCCTTGTCTTCTGTGGTTACCTTTTTATTTTGCCTGCGATCCCTTGCTAAATGTCCCTTTTTCCCGCATTTAAAACATTCACCCCTTTTCTTTCTCTCTTCAAAGTCCTCTGATCATTTATCAGATTGTTTGTTTCCCTGGGCATTTTTCTTACCCTTCTTCCTGGTCTGTACTACAAAGACTTCTGATCCATCTTCTTCTGCAAATACTTGAGTTTTCTTTTTCTTTTTGCTATTAAAATGCCTTTCGGCATGTCTTGCATATTCAAGTAATGACTGTAATCTATTTGTTCGATGATCTACCATGTGCTTTGTAATAAAACTGCTAATGGGTGCAATACTGCCTTTCAAAAATGTATTCTTTAGCTGCTGCTCATATGGGGAATCATGTGTTTGGTCTTCAGGTACCTGCATTCCACAATGGTTATTAAAACACTCTAATAATCTGGCATAATATCTATCAACAGTTTCACCTTCTTGTTGTATGCATTGGTTAATGCAAGTCCAGTCAGTCCTAGGCTTCCATTCCTCAGAGATTTGGTCGGTCAGACCTTTCACTCTGTTATCCAGTTCTGCGTTACTATGTGGGAGTGGCCTATGTTCTTGCCACGGGATTCCAGTTGCCACTGATCATGTGCCAATCTGGACCTACGATTTGTCTGACTACTTTCTCTACTTCCTCTCCATTTAAATGGTAACTTAACCTCATGCCCTGTAAGTCTTCTAAGAATTTTCTAAAATTAACTTTCGGATGGGGAATTCCCTCTGTGGCTTTCCGGATGTCTTCTGGTGTCCACGGTCTATATACTAGAAGAGTTGGGTCCTGTCCTGCCTGTCCTGCCTGTGGATTTGGTACTTCTATGAGTGGACATATCTCTTCCTCCCTCATAGCTTGTGAATTTTTATTTATTTCATACAATTCAATATCCCCTCTTAAGTTGCGTGTTCGAGACCTAGTCTCGATAGGATCTCTGACAAACGGTTTTGGTTTTGCAGGAACAGCTGGATATAGCAGAGGTGGATCAGCTTGTCCACTCGCTTCATATTCTGGTAAGGGAAGCAGAGGGGGTGGCGGGGCTGTTGCTATTACCAAGTTATTGTCTTCTTTATCTAAAAACATTGCTTTTGAATTTTTATTCTTTGGTTCCCTGCGGTTTGCTTCCTCAAGCCACCTGTGTGCCTGAGGAACTCCTAATTGACGTTGCTTTTTTATCTGACCTTTTGCGTCTGTTTTAAGTTTTTTGACAAGTTTGATAAGTAAAGGTTTATCTAAATTACCATCAAATTTGTATTTATTAACCCATTTTTTATAGTACCTAACATTGTCGGCACACTGTAATTGCATATATTTCGCGTCTTCGGTTAAAGGCAGGTCTCGGGAACTTTTTGTGCACTTATTTCCCATGTTGTCTTAGCTAAGTTAGAAATTGTTACATAACCCTTTTTATCACGTGGTACCATGATTTACACTTCTTCACAGTTTATCTAGAATAACTGCCTACCTATCCTGTTTCCCTGATCTATGACAAGACAGCAATCTTTTTTGTCCCTGATTTACAAAAAAATCGCCTGACAAAAACAAATACTGTAACAAGTCCCTGATCTGAAACAAAGAAAAGGTAAAATCCTCCTTACCTGAGCCTCCGTGATTGATCTCTTCACTGGAACTGTTGACTCATTCTCCAATCGCAGATCAGAAACAGTGGCTGGCCTCTTTTGAATGAGGTCTTTTCAAAGCAGAAGAACCGATGTGGCTTCTTCCCCGTACGGTTTCATGCCACTGGGCCCATCTGACCTGAGCTAGAGCGAGAGATATTTCCGGTCTGAAAGACCAATCTGTCAAAGGAAAAATATACTTTAAAAATGATCAATACACGGTAGGTTCAGGTTAAGGCACTTTAATCTTGCAGCAAGGAGACAAAAACGTGCTAATACAGAGTTTGTCTAACTAAAATCAGGAAGTAAATTCATCTTTATACACTTTCTAACAAGACATTGCCTACCAAGCTGACGTAGCAGATCACAAGTTTTAACATCATCATTACATAGCAGCTGTTTATCCATAATTTTCTGCTTGCACTATCAATTTTATGAAAAATTTCCTAAGGAAAAACAACGTGGCCTTGGTGACCACCGGTTAGATACAGTTTCCCACTTTGTTATGTTTCTATTCAAGGTACTACAGCTAATTCGAGCACAAAGCAAATACAGATTCTTCAAGCAGTCCTTTGTCTTATGTATCTCTTATTCTTCCGCAGCTGTGCATGTTCTCATAACACGAACAGAGCTGATTGTTTAAAATCATAACATTATAGAATATAGTATTGTTTCATTTATTACTTCCTGACCTAGCAGATAATCACCTGCTTCTCAGTACATTTCCAAATGGCATAAACATGAATTTTGCTGTGCTAGCAATTACTAGGTCAGAGGGCATCTTGCAAGTTTTCAGAAAGCATACTGCAGTTTCAAAAAGCATCTTATAATTTCACACAGAATTAAGCTGTATATAAAATAGAATGAAAACATGTTAATTCTTTTAGCTTCTAATAAGCATTAGACATATACATAAATGCATATTACTCTAACAGTCCACCAGACAGGTCTCCTGCCCTTGGAGGAATGAGTCTTGGTTTTATTTGGGATAGCACGATCCATGCATTCCTGTAGGTGTCCTTAGAAAGTGTTTGTAAATTATTCTGCGGTTTGGGCCGTATTTTCCTCTCATATCACATATTACTAGCCTTCCTGGTGATACAACTGCAATATTTAAAACATTAACACATCATTCTTTACAAAGATACCTGCTCCTGAACATGTTTCATTACCTCCTGACTATATTACCTTCTTCTGTCATATTCCTGCATTATCTTTCTTTTTTCTTCATTAAGTATAGTGCCCAGTTGAAATGCAATTTATTATTTTACATCATTCAACCACTAAAAGGTTCCTTATATTATTTTTTACATTCAGTGCTAAAGCTCCATATCATCCTTTCATTTGAAAACTTCATGCTTCCAGTATTTATTTTTCTTGTCCTTATCCTGAGCTTTCCTTTTATTGATGTCCCACTTGTTTGTTGATGTTATCCTGTCACAGTCCCCTCCTTATTCTTCACCTGCAGTGCCTAACCATGCATACCTGGTTTCATCTTGCACCTGAAACCTTTTGCTAAAACATTATATCTTCTTTATGTAATGCTTCATTTTTTATTATTTTCTATAGAATCTTTCTCATTCCCTTCTCTCATAATATTTTCTTCCAACCTGTTTACTTCCACATTTTTTCTCCACTATCCCTTCATTTGAATGTTCATCTTTCTCTACTATTTCTTTTTCTGGTAAGGGACAGTCAAACCAGTTCATTTTATACTTCCTTCAGATTATTTTCTACTATGCGACTTTTTCATGTATTTCTCAGATGAAGGCTCACCATTTTACCTGAAAATTTCTGTCTTATGTGATACAGGTTTGACTCTGAATAGTGCAATGAGAAAATTAGCTACAGGTGTTTGCATTTCCACTTGCAGAAAGGGGTACTTCATATTCAAGTTTGTACTGTATCTGGAATATAGTTATGGGGAAAGATGAAGAGTAACTGACTGAATAAGAGTTTAGCACTCACACTTTGTCTGCAGCAGTAAGCCATGCTTGTGGGTCAATAAAGTGAGATCTGACAAACTAAACAGTATTTTTAAATGTCTGTACTAAATATGGTACTTGGGTATCAGAAATCCAACCCTGACCCAGCAGCCCTCTGCCCCCCCCCCCCAATGTGGAGGCGTCTGTCCTCAGCCCTACATATAGAAAGTATTGTTGTTATACTATATTAAAGTGGATTCACTTAATAATATAAAAAGAGTAGTCCCTTATCTTAATTGCACTGTAAACTCAAATTTAGTATAAGTAGTAAGTGGGTGGAGGGCACAAAATGTTATACCGTGGTGAATGTAGAGGCGCAGCCTTCATTAAAAGAAGGATTTATTTGGTAGGCATACATACTGTTTGTAAATATTTTAATTATTTTAGTCATCTGAATTATTCACTGCTATTTTGAGAATTCACATTAGTTTACCTGGAAATTGTATAAACTATACACAACCACAAGTATTAGGCACATAACTTACTGTAATACATAAAATTATATTTGAGATAAAAATAATAAATATTGAGTTATCTGCGATGATCATATGCATTTATGATCCCAAAGAGTGACATTTTGTTCATAATTATTTGATAATGATATACTGTATCCTTCCCAAAATGCTTAAAGGTGGGCAGTCCTGCGTGATGCCATCTTTATTATCCTAACCTTTCCCCTGGCTGCTGTGTATCCCTGGCCCTAGCAGGTCTGCTTCTTTTTAATCTTTCAACCTCTAAACCTGCTGTTGACTGGTGAATCTACCTGCCTGCCCTATAAGGACCCCTCTCAAAACAAAAGAAAGCCATCTCATCTACAAGGAAGTTACAATCCTACATTCAAAACCCTTCCATCTATAGAAATAGTGAAACTTTCAACCTCTAAACCTGCTGTTGACTGATCAATCTACCTGCCTGCCCTATAAGGACCCCTCTCAAAACAAAAGAAAGCCATCTCATCTACAAGGGAGTTACAATCCTACATTTAAAACCCTTCCATGTATAGAAATAGTGAAACTTTCAAACTCTAAACCTACTGTTGACTGGTGAATCTACCTGCCTGCCCTATAAGGACCCCTCTCAAAACAAAAGAAAGCCATCTCATCTACAAGGAAGTTACAATCCTACATTCAAAACTCTTCCATCTATAGAAATAGTGAAACTTTCAACCTCTAAACCTGCTATTGACTGGCGAATCTACCTGCCTGCCCTATAAGGACCCCTTTCAAAACAAAAGAAAGCCATCTCATCTACAAAGAAGTTACAATCCTACATTCAAAACCCTTCCATCTATAGAAATAGTTAAACTTTCAACCTCTAAACCTGCTGTTGACTGGTGAAGCTACCTGCCTGCCCTTTAAGGACCTCTCTCAAAACAAAAGAAAGCCATCTCATCTACAAGGAAGTTACAATCCTACATTCAAAACTCTTCCGTCTATAGAAATAGTGAAAGTATGTGTCTCATCTCATACAGGCTCTGAAGCTGAATTGTATATTTTTAAAAGAATACAAAAAAGCATTTGTAGTCCAGTTTGCTGTGTAAAACCTCCCTCCTGAGCCAGTTACCCAACAGCCATATCCCCTTCCTACCCCATAATAAGCTTCTTTGCTTTAACATTGTTTACTCCAGCTGAGTCCTACTTCTTTTCCTCTATTTTAGTGCTGCCTGTAGTTTTAACCTTTGACCACTAGGTGGCTGTCTACACTAGGCTCTTTAATTTCTCCTAACTCCCACCTCACTTGTATTTGTTATAGTCCACCCTGCACCTTCTTCAGTGTATCTGACTCTACTCTATTTTGTCCCTCTCCTTCCTTCTGTAGTCTTTAGCCCAGCTCTATATACCTTGCAACTGTTTATCTTAAACTTGTGTTACCTCTTACCTGGAACTTCTAACTGCTCCACTATAATCTGCTGGTCACAGATGGACTCTGGGACCTCTTCCTTCACTTGCTCTAACCCACTCCGTTCGCTCTGCGGGCTCACTCTGCTCCCCTACCCTACCCCCAAATCTCACCCACCCCCACTACATCTCAACTTATACCTCCTTGGCCACATCCCCACTCTGTGTCAACCTATAGACTACCCTATCTTGTTACATGCTTAACACTTAACTCCTAATTACTTAGTACCTCCCCTCTATCTAACCTTCTCTATACAACCTCACCTATTAAATTTCCTTGCTACTCAATTTTTCATCCCACTGCCTTAGCTTTCCTTTCACCTTAACATGCCTATCACTGCCATACCTAGACTCTTTTACTTGTTCCTCTTTCTTATAATTCTTCCCTCTCTACTTATACCACATATCCTCACCAGTTATGAATACCTAAACCATACTAGCTTTCAACATCCCTTAAAACAAACAACTCCTCTCTCCTTTCATCTCCACCAATTCATTGTAACACAACATTTTCATCATCCTACCTTCTACCTCACTTTCATAGATTAACCCACATTAGGTACCTCCAACTGAGAAAACCTAACTGTAATTTTCCAAACTATTAAAACACTCACATACACCACAGCAACACCTACTTCTACATGGGGACATTCATCCTATTCCAAGCCCAGAAAACACCATCACGAATTCCCAATTATTCCATACCACCTCTGAAACCCCAATTAGTGACCCCAACTCTCTTCTCATAGCTCACGTCAACATACGTAGTTTAAACAATAAAATTACACAACTGCATGCACTATTAGGTTTATATTCTTTTGACATCCTATGTCTAACAGAGACTTGGCTCAAGCCAGTAACTAGCAATGATGATATAATACCACCTGGATATAATATCCTGAGATGAGATCATCTAAAAAAAATGGTGGTGGGGTAGCAATATTGTATAAATTTGAATTACAAATTACTATACTGGATTCTCAACCTTCCACTGCTAACAATGCTGAAATCTTAATCACTAAGCTCCAGATTAATACAAATAAATCCTTATACATTATATATGCCTATATCCCTCCAGATAATAACATTAATACTCTTGAAAATTCACTTAGCTAGTTGTCCCCATCCTTTTCACAAGAAACAATACTCCTTGGAGATTTTAATTTGATTGGTATTGCTGTACTTCAGCCAAACCTACTAATCACATAAACCTTTATGGCTTCTATCAAACCATCACATCTACTACCAGAACCCACAAACCTAGCAATAAAAAAGTACCTTAGACTGGATATTAGTTAATAGTAATCCTCTCCTATATAAAACAGGTACATTGCCTGATGATATTAGTGACCACTCTCTTACCTTTATAACTAGACAAAAGAACACTATACCCAACCAAACTACATTTAGGACTACCCAGAACAAAAAAAAAATCTAAACCCAGACAGCTACCTAGCTGAGCTCAAAGCCTGCAACTGGTCACCCCTAAAATATCTACCTCTTGATGAAGCTGTGTCATACTTTAATTCCAAATTCCTGCTAATTCTTGACCACCATGCCCCATCTTCTCGTACAGTGAGGACCAGGAACAAGCCTACTCTTTGGCTCTTCAAAGAGACCAAGCACAAAATGCTACAGAGAAATAAGATGTGGTCCAAATGGAGATATACAAAAGACCCTATAGACCATCAAAACTTTAGACAGCTTAGAAACACTACTAAAAAACTAACTATTCTTGACAAAAAAAAACTATTACCATAAACTCCAACAAACCCAACCACATAATCCACAAAAATTCTGGTTAGGCATCAACAGGCTACTTCATCCAGGTCACTCCAAAACTCCTACCCCATATAACTTGACTCAAAACACTCCCATCCAAATTGCAGACACATTTAACAGATTTTTCTCAGAATCAGTTAAATCACTAGCAAATACCTTATCCCCAGCTAGCACCACTACACCACCCTCAATAGCTAATAATCCTCCTGCATTTACTCTGCAACCAGTGCCAACATCACTCTTCCATACGCTTCTCCAAAAATGTAAACCTTGTACTCCATCAGCTGACCTCCTCCCAGCCGAATATCTGCAAATGGCAGCTGGTGCACTAGCCTACCCTATTTCCATCTTAATAAATAGAACTATTACAGAATGTACCATCCCTTTTCTTTGGAAAGTTTCACATATAATTCCATTGCATAAGGGTGGTAACTCAACTGAACCCACTAACTTTAGACCCATTGCCATACTCTCCCCTTTAGCAAAAATCATGGAGAAATGTATCCACCAGCAGCTACTCAATCATCTCCTACAAAACAAGCTACTGGCTGACAGCCAGCATGGCTTTAGACCATTCCACAGTAATACAACTGCTCTTTTATCCTTCTCTGGCTGTATTAATATAAATCAAAATAACAACCTGCTTTCCTCTGCTCTCTTTAAAGACCTCTCTAAAGCCTTTGACATGGTTAATCATCAATTAATGTTAGATACACTACAATCACTTTCCTTAGATACTCAGGCAGTCAAATGGTTTAAGTCTTATCTAGGTAACAGACAACAGGCAGTCCTCTGGGACAATAAACTATCTACTCAGCTCCCAGTCACTCTGGGTGTCCCACAAGGCTCCATTCTGGGACCTCTCCTCTTTTCTATTTTCATTAATGATCTGAAAACTACCCTCCTCCAAACTACCTGCATAGAATATGCTGATGGCTCGACTTTAATCTGTGCTGCAGCCTCTTCAGCTGAACTCCAGTCCAGTACTCAAAGAGTACTTACTATAGTTGAAAACTGTTTCCATCAACGCTGTTTCCTCCTTAACCCCCAAAAAACTAAACTATTACTGCTCACTCCCCACACAGAAGTATACCCGTATTAATTTCACAATTACATCAAATAATAGCACTGTAATAGCACCCGACACAACCACCAAACTCTTAGGTGTAACAATTGATCATAATCTTAACTATGACAATCACATAAACTTAACTATCAAAGCAGTTAATAGAACAATTTGGTTTCCTTTACAGGCTTACAGACTTTCTTACACCCTATGCCAGGACTACTATTGCTCAAACCCATCTAATCTCCACCCTACTCTATGCCTCCCCCATATATACCAACCTATCTAAAACTAATCTAAACAAACTGGCAATCTCCTATAACAACATCGCCAGATTTGCCATTGGCTCCCCTTTTAGAACCCACCACTGCCAAAATCTGAAACAGCTAGGATGACTGGAATTTCAAAACCAGGTTCTTCTTCAGCAACTTACTATCACTCACTTGGTCCTGTACCATCCCACTAATACTCCTGTACTCTGTAATCTTATTAGTCCTTATATAAATCTCAAAACTCTATGCTCAGCAAATAAGTTACTAGTTGCCACCCTTAAATCCAATAACAAATCTGGTGACTGCCTGTTTACTAACTTTGTTGGAAATACTTGGAACAGACTTCCAAACGATCTAACTTCCCTTATATCTACCCCACTGTTTAAGAACCAACTAAGAGTCTTCCTTAAATCCCAATGGTTATGTACATGTTCTAAACCAGACTGACACCCTCTCCCCTTGCTAAAATACCTCAAAACATCATCAACACTGATATCCATTTCTTATTTCCTTCACTATTTGTTTACGTTCTTCTACATTTTTTTTTGTTTTAACTCAGTATTTTCTGTACCCTGTCAAACTACTACATAATAAAAACTAGCCTTTTCAGAGATTTGTAATATGTCATGCCCTGTGAGCATCTATGTATATAAAATGTTTGATAGATACCAGCTATACATTTCTTTTTGCTTTCTATGTCTAACCCACTTCTCTAAATATGCTATACCTATTCTTCTATAGTTACATCTAATGCTCTTAATCTCTTTACACTAACTCTAACATTATTATTTTTTTTCTTTTTTCTCACTTTTTTTATATTATTTATTTTTCTCTTTCCCTTTTTTCCTCCTCTCACCTACTAACTTAAATTAAATATATGGTAAAGTGTTTTTTTTTTACATTATTTAGTGTTATAATGTTTTCTTAAAGTAGATGCTTTGTATCTTTATTCAATTAAATTAATACTGTTTTGGAGCTTTTCTCCCCGGACCTCTACTGAAAATGGACATATATCCAGCTAGACTAGCCCGGTCAACAAATGTAAAATAAATAAATAAATAAATAAAAATAAAATATTTCAAGAACAGACCTCGGATTCAGCAAGCTCTGTTCGGAGTGCAGGAATAGTGCAAGAACTGCTGTACGCAATATGGCCAATGAGCGATCCAGGATTGAGCCCCCGAAACATAAATGAGCGCCCATACATTATTCGACCCCATAGACACCATTGCCATGTGCTAATTACCTCATTTGCTGGTGAAAACCATGTAAATGAGGTGGATTAATGATCCAAGAAGCAGGCAGGTGTCTGTGCAGGAATAGTGTAAACTGCAGAAATGTATTTGGTTACTAACTGAATAGATTTCTGCAAATTACAAAATGGAGGCATGACAGCTGGAAAGAAATCATTTATTCTATGTAGTAGGCATACCAATGGCCAAATATGTGGTCATTGGCATGAAAATTAGGTGAAATATTATAAAAAACAAGGTTTTTTTTTGGCCGATCTCAGCGGTTTAAGCGTAGGACAGTGATGCGCAAACAGGATGGCCACAAAAATAAAAAAAGGGGGGGGGAATAAGCTTTTATACCCAAATCTGTATTTTGCCATAATAGTTAATGGCATGCATAAGACAACAATACCAGACAGGTAGCGTTGTTGCCTCACAGAAAGACGCTGTCCGGTTCGATTCTCAGCTAGAGCGTCTTCTGCATGGAGACATGCGTGAATTGGCGTACCTTCGTTGAAGGTTGTGCATCAGGCCTGGCAAGCCGGTATGTAAAAATCAACTGCCAATCATTAGCGGACCGGAGTTCGGCTGTGGCAACCCCTAACCAGGAAAAGCCGAAAGACACAAACAAACAAACCAGACAATAGTGGTTGCTAAGGGGGAAGGCTCAGTGTGCATTCTGGTTTATGCAAATGAGGGGACTAATACTGAATCACAGATTTCCTCTCAGTGTTAGCTTGCACCCAACCGTGTAGGTGCAGCAACACCATTGTATAAGGATAAGAGGTGGATGACCTCATAAGGGGATGTGTCATGCGTGCTGTAAGCTTATTGGAGCTCTGTGGCCCATGTTTGCCCTTAGCTAAGCACAGCTAAGGAAGGGGGGGGGGTCTCACATTGTTGAGCCCTGTTTTCCTTGCTTAAATGGGTGTGTGTGTCATGCACTAGGTTTTAA
Source organism: Protopterus annectens (assembly GCF_019279795.1). Taxonomy (NCBI): domain Eukaryota; kingdom Metazoa; phylum Chordata; order Ceratodontiformes; family Protopteridae; genus Protopterus; species Protopterus annectens. Next base: position 1,087,347,248 of record NC_056730.1, on the reverse strand, counting down.
ACAAAACAACAAAAAAAACAGAAAATAGCATCTCTGTTCACATCTGAGCACTGGGTATGCATGGCGTGCCTCGGGGCTTAAACGGGAAGGCAATGGGAAGGGAAAACAGCAGTAGGAAGTCAATCAAGGAAAACTAGCATATGTGGCAGGTGAAATGTATCAGAGACTCAGCCAATTACACAGGCAGCAGCCCAGCACACTACTATAAACTATGCAAACACCTTTCAGTCTGTTTTTCCCACAAACTCTACACCACCGGTGTACACAGATGGGGAAATTTTACCTGACAAAACTAATAAAATGTTAGGGGCTGCTGTCGCTCTCATACATCAATATGTGCAAGAGGCAGAGGGTGATGAGGATGTGAATGCTGATGACCATCCCACAGTGAGGAAGAGGAGAAGAGTGTACAGACCCTGGGTAACCTACCAGGGGCTACATGAGCTAGAGATAGTGGAGCACTATAGGGTGGACAGGGACATTCTACAGCAAATTGTTGAGCTGTGCCAGCCCCACCTCAAACACAGAACCAACAGAGGGGAATCCATTCCAGTGGATACCAAGGTATGTGTAGGCTTAAGAATACTAGCCACAGCTACCTTCTAAAGGATAACTGGGGGTATCATGGGAATCTCACAGGCATCAGTATTCAGAGTATTCCACCAGTTCTTGGATGCCATGTCAGCTCATGCCAGTGAGCACATATATTTCCTCAACACCCATGAGGCGTTGATCAGCAATATGTGTCTCTTCCACCAAATAGCAGAATACCCTGAGGTAGTGGTTGCTATAGACTGCACACACATACACATCAAAATACCACCCAGTGAGCAGGGTAGGGTCTGCATAAACTGCAAGTGGTTCCCCTCCATCAACTGCCAGGTTGTGTGTGATACTCAGGGCATTATCATGAATGTATGCGCTGGCAGCCTTATAGGTTATCATGACTCCCACATCTGGCATATGACACAGCTGTCCCAGTCATTTGTTAGTGGGGACATCCCATATGGCCACCTAGTGGGGGATGCTGGCTATGCACTGGAGCTGTGGCTGATGACATCCCTCAGAAATGTACACACACCTGAACAAGAACTCCATAATGAGGCACACGCACAAACCAGAATCAATATAGAGCATGTGTTTGGGATGATCAAGTCACGGTTTTGCTGCCTGGACATATCTGGTGGAGCCTTGCAGTATTCTCCAGCTACATGTACACAAATGTACATAGTATGTGCCATGCTACACAATATGATCCTGCAGAAACAGCTGCAGCAGGAACAGCACAGGGCAAGGCCACACAGCCCCCCATCATTGCCAAGGCCATCACAGGCACAGAGTGACTCAGAGGAGGAACTACCTGAGCCTGCCCCTGTAGGCAGAAGGAGGCATGCCCAGTATGCCCAGGTCTTGGCAAAGAGGCAACGCATAGCACATACACTGACATGGTAGGGACCCAGGGAATGACACCTCTCTCTGACTCGCACAGACAGTAAAAGGGATGCCAAACATGACACTATCTGTGCTTTTCCATGTACAGGGAGTGTACTATGTGCATCCGACATAGTCAGCCCTCCAGCACCGTCCTCAATACTGGCCCAGCCACAAGGTAAGTCTCTCTTCCTATCAATTACTGAATGAAGTAGTATGTTCTGATAGTTGTATCTATGGTATGGATGCAAGCATGCAAGGGAATCAGGTGGCCGAATGGGATGGCAGCAGATAGCGGACACCTATATGGGCAGCATGAAATCCATAATAAATACTGGTGTCAACATACTAGGCAGTACTAGACAAGGTGACAAATCCCACTGCAGTATATGTGGTGGACAAATAACTGTGGGTGTCCATAGGGCACACACATGCATGTCAGTGAGGCTCACATACCCACCACCAGCCTCAGCCAGCAGGACAGGTGTAGATGACCATAAAGAAAGGCTGGGCTAAGGCCTTCAAATGATGGCAATGGTGAACAGACCCCCTCCAGACCTACACAGACAGACTACAAAAGGTCTGGCAGTTGTATGTTAGTTCTGAAGGGTAAGAAGTCTGAAACTGAAATTTAGGTCAATAATACCTAAGATCTGTACTCTACTGATATGCCTCTAGTTTGCATGATAGGTCAGAATACAATATGAAATGGAAGCCAACAGAGTATCTGAAATACCAGTACAGTCATAGCAAATGTTTAAAGTCATCAGGTGAGCCCCCCAATCCTATGTAGAAATGCAGTAACATGTAAGTATGAGGAGTAATATCAGTGGAGCACAGATTGCCCGAGCTGGCCCAATCTACAGGATTGCATGTGTACAAAATGCAGGAGTCTGTGTGTTAGATTGTTGTATGTTCAATAATGTCTGGATGTGGTCAGTATGTAGGCATGGAGGATTGTGTCTCAGTGGTCTATTGGCAGTACTGTGGTTGACAGTGCCATGTTCCTACAACTGCATTGCCAACCACAATGCTTTTCAGTGATACCCATGTCAGCATTCATCCATACTCACTGTCCAGATGTCAGTATCTGTCACCCTCTGCAAGATGGACATGCCATGAATATGTGCCCATACATACACACAGTACACAGGTGGAAGTACCCTAGACAGAGTGCATATAATATAACTGTCAACTGCACACAGCTTTGGAATTGGACATACAGGTTAGCAGCGCATTAGCTGTCTGGGCAGCATATATGGAATACTGGTGTAGTCTTGCCAATCACTGGCAGACCACAAAAGGCACAGTTATAAAGAAATGAGAGACTGCCTATGTCCATGCACAAGGCAACATAAGAGGAATGTCGCAGGTATATCTGTGAGTCAGTTGCAAGTAGCTTCCATATCACACATGCACTCAGCTCACCCCACCATCAGCCACAGGTTTATCACAGGTCATATCCTTGCTGTTGGGAATGAGTACAGTATGACCCCACTTCTGTATGGGAATACCCACAGAATGCAGCATGCTGAAGAGGTGTCCTATGCAGGTGTGTCCCTAGCTGTAAGTAGCACCATGCCTGCATCCAGACCAATGGATCAATATGGACAGGAAGTATTCACAGTAACATCTCGCACACTTACCCTGTCACCCCAGAGGGAATCCACTGGCTTGCTCCTGGGAATGTATGAGTGACAAAAGGCACTGGTCTGCTACAGACGGCCAGCATCACTACCAAATGGTCTACAGTGCTCTGGCAAAGGCATGTGTCTCACCCTTAGTGCCAATGTATGGTATCTCATGGGGTCCTAACAACCTAACACAGTCAACAGAACACAAATGCAAGGCCATGTTGACAAATGCCAGTAGCGTACCCCCAAGTCCTACTGCAAGAACTGTGGACCAATCCATAAATACCGCTGGGATGAGGGGCCAACTCTTCACAGATATCGCTCACATAATGTTAGGAAGAGGATAGAATAACCGAGGGGTGGGTGTAGAAGCATGGACGTCATGGAGTGTGTGAAATCTGAAACTCTGTTGTGTGCCCATACTACCCCTGCCTGCAAACCCATTAATGGGTGGCTACAAGCCTGCTCATAAACCACAATGTGAAGGGGAACTGACCAGATATATGAGCCCTGCCTCTGGGTAACTTGGGTGAATTTGCACAGCTGAGAGGTATGGCCACAGCAGGATATGGCCATTCTGTTAAGCTGATATATGTACAAGAAGAGGATCCTCAGCCACCATACTACCAAAGTGCTGGACCATTTACACAGACCCCTCAGCAAGTGTCTGTAGCTACCCCTCCAGAATGACAGGAGTGTGCAAGAATGTGCAGGCTGTGGCCCACAATACTGGACTCAGCTTCATTCATCTTGTATTTTCTAGTAAATAACTGTGAGCAAACAATTATATCTGTCAGTAGTTGATGACATAATACATCACAGTGTAAAACAGTACATATGTTTGAATATCTCTGCTAACACCAACCATGTAACACAAGCAGCACAGACAGCAATAGTTACAGTATCCCCCTATCTTTTGCCCATTGTGGCTCCATATTGTCAACCCATCTACAGATATCCTGCAGAAATAGGTTGCTAGCTGTGGGTGTAGAACACCAAACTATGGACTGGAGTACAACCCTACCTGCAATGGAGTCACACACTCATTACAGAAGGTCATAATGAGCATGGACCTACACTTAGACAAATGAAGCCCATGTCTGACAACACAGTTGACTATACATATCTGTCATTTGCAGATACCTGTGCACACACACACAAAACTGTACACCATTTATGCTGCACAAACACAATGGATAGGAATACTCACACATATCTAAGGCAATCAGACTACAATATATCTAACATACACACACACACAGACATGGGGAAGAAAGGGACAGACAGTGACAGAGAGAATTCCATTATGAGGCCTGTCCCACCCATTACACATCCCATTGGCCTATATCACATGATGTGATGATGACAATCACTGTAGACATTCCTTTTGGTAGCCCTCAGCCCTATAGTGTCTGTGGTGCTTGTGATAACTGTGTAACACCATATCACAAATAAGTATTCATACAGCATTTGTAAACTCAGTCCTGTCAAATGTAAAGTTGTGTGTGACTGAGTGTGTGTGTTTCCAGAGGAATGATTTATGGCCCATTCACACACACTGCACTTCCCATTCCCCATGTTAGCACTCCTGCTGATGTCAGTCAACTTGAAATAACTCTTTGGGAAAATCTCAGCCCTATAAGCTCTGTGGCGCTAGCGATAACTGTGTAATACAGTAGTGTAGCAAAGTTGTTAGGTAGGAGTTCTAAGTGTGTGTGTGTGTGTGTGTGTGTGTGTGTGTGTGTGTGTGTGTGTGTGTGCGTGTGTGTGTGTGTGTGTGTGTGTAACAACTGTGTAATACTATTGTGTAGCAAACTAGGTAGGTAGGTGTTCTAATCCTGGTCCTGGCAACTGTGAAAATGTGTGTGTTGTGTGAGAGAGTGTGTGTGTCTTTGTTGACACCTGATTTTGTGGACATTTACACTTACTACACTTCCCTTACCCCTCTTTTAGCACTGCTGCTGATGTCACTCACCTTCAAAGATACCTTTGGACAGCTCTCTAATATATAAACTCCATGGCACGTGTATACAATACTGTAACAAACTACTTAGGTAGGAATTCTAATCCTGGTCCTGACAACTGTGAAAATGTATGTGCTTATGTGAGAGAGTGTGTGTGTCTTTGTCGACACCTGATTTTGGGGTCATTTACACTTACTACACTTTCCTTGTCCCTCCTTTACCACTGCTGCTGATGTCACTCACCTTCAAAAATACCTTTGGAGAGCTCTCCAACTTATAAGCTCCATGGAGCTTGCAATAACTGAGTAATACTATAATGTAGAAAACTAATAAGAAAGGAGTTCTAATCCTGGTCCTAGCAACTGTAAAAATGTGTTTGTGTGAAAGAGTGTGTGTGTCTTTGTTGACACCTGATTTTGGAGTCATTCACACTTACTACACTTCTCTTACCCCTCCTTTAGCACTGCTGCTGATGTCACTCACCTTCAAAGATACCTTTGGACAACTCTCCACCATATAAGCTCTGTGGCATCTGCAATAAATGTGTAGCAGTATACTAGCAATACCATATCTAGGTAGGGGTTCAAAACTCAGTACTGGCAAGTGGGTGTCAGTCATCAGCACCCTGTGGGGGTGATTGTGTAATAACAGGATCCATTGCTGGGTGGGTTTTGCTACATTATTATACTGAGGACCTATATGTCCTAATACCACATTACAAGGCCAACAGTTATCAAACATCATAGAGGTTGGTGTAGACAATCCACAGCTATAAATGTCTAGTGCCATGTGCAATGGCTATGTGACAGTAAGGATTAGCGAACAATATAGGAAACTCTTATAATACTCAGAGACAACTCTCCACCCACAGATCATACACAAACATGCTTGGCTAGGTAGCAACCACTATATTGGTAGTTCTCCTGCAAATTGCCTCACAGATACTACCCATAGTGTGATTGCAGTGGACTACATGCCTATCAACCACAACAGTGCCACTGATATCAGAAAGTACTTCAATGTGGTACATCTCCTGATGTGTGTGTTATGCAGTAAGTAAAAGGACATGAAACCCTGTTCCATCCCTTCAGTAGCCCAATCAATGAGTACAGTGACCCTTTTGCCGTATTCCCCACTGGATGTCTGCAACAACTGTAGACTCTGCAAATGTACCCCATAAAGGAATACTATGCCTTATACACATGCCCTGTATGGACAGACACCAGTAACCCCAATGAATCCCCATATCATACTGTCTATCTGAGTGTAATCACTACCTCAGTTACATAGCCAGGTCTCAACAAATGAGGTCAGGAATGTTACTTCTGAAGATACCAATCTGTCAACACAATATGTTCCAGAGACCTCAAGCTCACTTCCACATTTCAAAGAACATGCAAGTGGGACATGTGCACAACCCAGCCACTGTCCATGTTATGGAATATAAATCACATACATGTGCAACAGTGCACATCACTGGCCACCCACAATAGAAATCTGGATGAGTGGATGTGGAATGCAATACCAACCCCTGGGACCACTCCAGTGACTATAATCCTGAGCCACACTAGGGAATATTTTCATGTGCCTGATGCCAGGGTATTCCTTGGTCTCACCTTGTACAGCCTTCAGACCCATTCACCTACTACACACCTATGAAGCAATGAACCTATGGATCTCAGTAGTAGCAAGTGTGTGCGTGTGTGTGTATGTGTGTGTGTGTGTGTGTGTGTGTGTGTGTGTGTGTGTGTGTGTGTGTGTGTGTGTGTGTGTGTGTGTGTGTGTGTGTGTGTGTATGTGGGTGTATGTGTGTGAATAGTAATCCCAGTGTGTTTGTTTGATGAATATCCCCTGTGGCTGTGGTTATTAGCAATCAGAGGTGTGTCCAAACCACAACGCATACCATTCTCCATTCTACAATAGATGTAAATCAACATATACCTATGTATAACACTCAGGCCTATAATCTGTGAGGCATATGCAGTCACTGTGTTACAGACTGGGGATTTCTGTGCACCTACTGTACCCTGCCTATGACATGATGAATGTGTCACCACACTGCCATACCCTGTGGTCATGCTGCAGGGCCACATCCTGATGACACAGAGATGCCTAAAATGGAAATGGGATGCAGCATGTGAAAACATATTCACTCAGCACTTCACTTGTGGGGGGAGAAAGGGGTAAATTTGTCTCTAAATGTGTAGCCAAGACTGTGGCCAATATCTGTTGTCTCAGGATAGGTATTAGCATTGTGCAGTACCTCGTAGCACTTGTGTTTAATGCTGTGAAGGTTGTTGATGTAACTATCAAAGGCTGTTGTGACTGTCGTCATTGTCTGCTGCATCTCTGCCATCATAGATGCCCATAGGGGATTCCATGTGGGATCCAAAGTTGTGTTTGAGGCTAATAAGGGAGTTCAAGAGTCATGGGACACCACCTTCCTCTGCAACAGTGCCCTCCTTCTGATGTACATTTTAGTAATGGCAGGGGACCATCACATTGACCCCAGTGTTTGGAGGACAGTGTCTGGGTTCGGTTGGCTCTCGCTAGTACCATGCATTCATGTATCTGTTTGTACAGTGCATATGTGTATGATTCCACAGTCATGCAGCCATTTCCCATTGACATGGGTGCAGTCAAGACATCTAGCCCTGTTTTCATGGCTGCAAAGCCAAGCTTTAGAGAGGTTTTGCAAGGTGGTTACCTTTGTGGGGGTGTGGCTGACATGTTGAGTTCCATGTTGATTACAGACTGTGTGAATCTCACCGTGCAGGGATTGACATCTGTGGATGAGCAACAGTCCCATATCTAAGTAGTTAACACAGGACAAGGTTGTTGCATCCTCTACCGGGGGACAGTATGAGCTGGTCCAGGGGAATGGAAATGATAACTCCCAGAAGTGTTGGGCCACTGTACTGGTGCTTGGCCACTTTCCCCAGGTGATGGAGGTGTAGTTGAAGACTCATACTATGTCAGTGTTGTGTTGAACCATCATAGATGGCAGGGTGTTGAGGAATGTGCATTGACAGTCTAGGGACCTAGATGTGGACCCATAGCAGGCTATGGTCTGGATTGCACTATTATCCCAAGGCAGCTTTACCGAAAGCATCTCCAATACATTATGATGGGATACTAGTCTGGACCTACCCATAATGAATATGGAGACAACACCACCTGTGGAGGTGATGTGTGGTCCATGTTTGGGGCCTGGCAGATGTGGAATGCGTCATAACCTGATACTGCAGGTATGTTGTCTGCTGCTGTGAACCACCTCTCCATTACAGCAAATATGTGTCCTCCACTCCAACAACTGCTTTGAGTGACTGCATCCTGACAGTTATATGTCTACTGTTGAGCAGCATGACCCTCAGATTGCATATATGTGTAGCTGTTATGGTGGTAATAACATCAGGAACACTGACTAATAAGACATCATAAGGGTGGCAAGACACTTAGCCAGTACTTTGAAATCCAGCGGTAATGGACGTAAGACATCTGTGGCAGGTTATTGGGCTTTGTCAATCATGTCATCCCAAGCAGGGAGGTACTGGATCCCCTGAGAATGACACATAACACGTAAGCCAGTGTTGAAGTCAATCTGTTGTTAGTACCACAGCATCATTCTGGGTGAAAGGGGTACACTGCCCAGGGCTACTGTCACACCTGCCTGGACCACATAATCAGAGAGTTCAACCATGTCTCTTGTCAAGTCATTCACATCCACACGGATACAGAGGGATACTCATAGATGTGGAGTGCCATGACTAGCTGTGTCATGTGTTGGATGCTGACATGTGATAGATATTTGGCTGTTACCTGTTCCATATTCAATTTAGTGAGTGGGATATGTGTGTGCCTTAGTACTGAGTTGCCCATGATCACTGTATTGTGCAAGGTGGTTAGCCTTAGGAGCTTAGGTTGAGGGGCACACTGTGTAGGTTAAATATGTGTCCCTTGGCATGTGCCATGTAGCGGTGTCTGAGTGTCTGTCTGTCTTGCTAGTTTGTGCTGTTAGGGTAAATGTCCATTGAGTGCCTCTGGGAAGGTGGGTGTGTGGCTTTTCACTGTATGTCATGGCCAGTCAAAGTGGGTGTAATGGTGAGCTACATGTTCCACATGGTGTGGTGCAGGTGTTGATCATATTCACATGACCTCTAGTCCAGTCTTTGCTGGAGAGTGCATATGTCCACATTGGGTGATATATGGCTAACCCTCAAAGGTCTGAGTGTTTGGAGATTAGAGGGGAGGGTTGTCTGTGTATATGAGGCAGTTGCAGCAATACCTCAGAATGGACAAGTGCTCCAGGTTAATGGGTGAAACCACAGATAACCGCCATACAAACATGGCAGGAGGGGTAGACATAACTACCAAGTACTGGGGCTACTTCTGTGATGAACAAGTACTGCTGATGGCTCCCTAGTGTGCCACACTTCTTGATACAATAACCTGAGGAAGTGCTAAGCCATAATGCTAGTTGAAGTGCAAGACAGGAAGAACTAGCATGACGTACGGGTGGAACAGAAGGCAGACCATCTGCCACCTGTAATAGTTTACCACAGATGTGCAGTTACCAGCGGCTTTGGCCATGTAAAAGTACAGTAGGCTATGTAGCACATGCAGTAACTGCGTAACATTATAGTAGACATACCTAGATAGGCAGGAGTTCTAATCCATATGCTGGCAACTGTTTGTGTGTGAGGATCATATCTTGTGTGGCTTAAACCATTTTGATGGGTATACCATACATGGCTGGTGACTACCTCCCACTGCCATTACTTTATATAGTATGGTAACAGCATCTAGTAAACCAACACAGCTGAAACGGAGCAGGAAAAACGGTACTTCAAACTACCAAAAATATAAGGAAATTTATTAAAGTTTGTTAAAATAAAGTGCTTTTTGTCTGGTTTAATGACACAGACTTCTTCAGACAATTACTTCTAAAAAAGGCTTGCTATATATACACACAGTTACAAGGAGAACCCAATCAACAGGCAAAAAGCAATTAAACAATTAAGCAATGAACTACTACGTACTGTTTTTTTAAAAAGGCAGCCACAAATTCATAGCAGCAACAAAAAGTGATGTGTTAGCATTTGTTACTAAAACTATGTTGTCAAAACCACACCTATTAAATTAATATAACTGACTTCAGAAAAACTAAAGACAAAAATGTGATTATATAATATTGACTATAAGAAACAGTAAAAAGTTACAAATGTTTAAACATATTTAAAAGTAATGACATTATAAAAGGCTTAAGTGAATAAAAAACTAAGAAACTAAAAAATTAGTAAGCACACAAGCATTTACCAGGATGAAAAGTCTACTAACAATAGACCTGTACAAACAAAGTTGTCATCTACATAAACTCTTGATTTTCAAAATACTGCTTCTTGAGCAGTTTTCATTGAGACCAGGGGCGTTGAAGGCATTAAGTCTAATCTGCCAAAGCAGTTCTAATTCCTCTAATTTAAAACCTGTTGGACCACCTCTTTCACTTGCTATAACCTGGTCGATGACCATGAATTTGAAGGAATGGTTGGGAAAAAGAGAGATATGTTTTGCTAGAGCATTGTCATGTTTATTTTTTCTAATTGCATAAGAATGCTCGTAAATGCGGTCTCGGAGACGGTGCTCCATCTTGCCTACATAAAATGCACGACAACTTGCGCACTGGGCCAGGTAGACCACCATTTTCGAGTTGCAATTGACCCTATAATTCAAGTTGTAAGTATAGTCTTCAAGTTTGAACCTATTAGATTCTGTAATATACTTGCAAAAATTGCAACTTTGACATTTATGCATACCCACTACTCTACTTATAGGTCTCTTTTGACACTCAAACAAGTCTTTTAAGTCTTTTGCTCTCCTAAAAATCACTTTAGGTTTGATCCCTAATTTCTGACACAAACCCTGATCAGTCATAAGTACTGCCCAATTTTTGTATAAAATCTCAAGACAATCCCTACTGTTTGTACTGTAAGTTGTTATAAACATAGAGCTTTCGTCAAGTGGGTCAAAAATGGATTTAGACCTTTGAGAAGGATATGGATCTAAGTCAAGAATTGTATGTTGGTCGAAGTGGACCTCGTCTAGAATAGGTTTATAAATGCGTTTGTCACGTTTTTGGACCACTTCTTCTACAATGTTGCTGACCAAGCTGTCAGGGTATCCTCGATGAAGGAACATGTTTTTAAGAAAAGTACATTCGTCGAGGAAATCCTGGTTAAGCGCAACAATACAGGCTGCTCTGACTAGTTGGCCTTTGACCACAGCTCGCTTTTGATGATACGAGTGACAGCTTGTATAATGCAAGAAAGAGTTTGAGTAAGTACTCTTTCTATGAATACTAGCTGTAAGTCTCTGAAGTTCAATGTTTTTCTTCAGCTGAATGTCCAAATAGGCAATGAACATGGTGTTAAAAGTAGATGTGAACTGGAGAAAATTAGTAGTCGCATTCAAATAATCTACAAATTGTTCACTGATTGTGGCGTCACCGTCTACTACTATAAAGATGTCGTCGAGGTAGCGGGTGTAGTAAATGAACCTGTCACTGAAGCTACAATTGTTAAAGACAAAGAGGTCTTCCCAGTTGGCCATTACTGAATTAGCTACACTCGCCCCACAAGGTGAACCCATGGTGACGCCAACTTGTTGTAGATAAAAGTTGTCGGCAAACATGAAGTAGTTGTTCTCAATTATCAAGACCAATAATTAATTGACTAAAGATATCTCAACATTTTCACCTCCATTCTTTCTCATAAATTGACTGACCCATTCCAAAGCTATGTCGTGTGGTATACATGTATACAGGTCTTTAACATCGATCGTGAGGAAGTTGTAGTTACTGCTAAAGACAAGATTTTTAATGTTGTCAAGAAAAGACCAAGAATCTTTACATATGTGGTTGATTTTCACCAAGTATTTCTGTAGAATGACATCTACCACTTTTGCACAAGGGTATGTAGGTGATCCTCTACCGTCCAAGAGTGGAGGGTTGACAACGTCCTTGTGCAATTTAGGTATTCCAAACAAGTAGGGAAATCTTGGGTAAGATGTATTCATGAAGTTGAAGATGTTCTGGTCAATTCGGCCTTCAATGAACATCTCTTCAATACTGTCCTTTATGGTTTTATAAGCGCCATTAATTTCGGATCTCGAACTGAGTAAGAGGGACAATCCAAGAGTTGGAGCATTCTTGACTCATAATTGTCTTTGTCAAAAATAGCTAACCCCCACCCTTGTCTGGTTTACATATTCTAACATTATTAAATCTAATGCTGTCTATACATTCCTTCTCAGCTTTAATGTTAGCAAATGAAGGAAAATTATGACCGAACTTAAACTTTTGAAGAATGTCAAGTTCGCATAGTTGTTCAAAAATATTTAATAATGGATGCAGTGGTGGGTGAAAGACACTTGGAATTCTATAAGGGTTTACATTAGAAGTAGAATTACCAAAGAACAATAAATTCAAGTTTAGTTTCCTAGTAAACAGTTTAATATCTAGGATAGTTCGAGCTAAATCCAACTTTTGGTTAGGGACGTACGTGTGACCTTTTGCAAAAAGTTCCACTTGGTCTTGGGTTATGTTAACTGTAGAGTAGTTTTCACTAAAGTCTTCCTGACATAAAACAATGGATTACCGGTAATTTTTCTTTCACTTCAAGTTTGAATGCAGAACAGCTCCAGCGGTCTGATACTAACAGTGAGTACATAGATATTACGTACAACTTGAATTTACTGAACAAACTCTTGGTTAAATTAAAAAAGACTCAACTGGAAATTTCATATTTCTAGGAGTGCCTTAAATGCAACATTATTCCTAAAGGTCTGAGACATTACCAGTATCCCACAGGCTTAATAACAAACTCAGCATTTCATAAAGACTTGTTAGCATTATTTCAACAACAAGGTGTTGACTTACTGACATTAATGATTAGGCACTATACCTTGTCTGTGGAGTCTCTAAGTCAACAAGTTGCTGATTTGGATTCCAAAATTAAATCGGACAACCAATTCTTCCGGTACAAATATGAATATAGCAGACTGTTTGTCAGTATTGACCAATATCTTGACAAACTTAAGAATAATAAAACTAAAAAGATCAACAGGGATGTAAAGGCATATAGTGAAGGAACTGCCTATCCTACTCCGCCACAAGCACAAGTTTGGAAATGCCCAGGAGGTCCTCCTCAACCTGGCGTCAACAACAACACTCAGGCACTACCCACAAGGAACAACTATGAGAATAACCAAGCCCCCATGGTCAACAATTCACTTGGCCAAGATGTAAGCTTGGAGGGGTCTCCACAGAATGAGCCTAGTAAAAACGAAAGTATTTTTGTTAACCAAGCTCCTTGTCATTACAATTTAAGATCTAATACGTCTAATTTTTTAGGAGCGAGACCAAAACAATTCACAAACAGATCGAACCAAGTAGCGAAAAGGAATACGAAACAATACAGGAATTAGATTCACCATCGGTCGCCCTTGCTGCGAATTCTTCTGATACCCTCACTTGGCTTTTGGTTCCACCTGAACGTGACTACAACCACCTTGATGGTTATGTACCAAACTTAACTGTAAGTAGCGTCATTTGTCAAGACGGTCCTAGCTTTTTGGTACCACCAGAGTTACCGGTCATTTTGACTAATGTTGAAAATGACTTTAAAGTATAAAACTACTCTACAGTTAACATAACCCAAGACCAAGTGGAACGTTTTGCAAAAGGTCACACGCAAGCCTTTTTTAGAAGTAATTGTCTGAAGAAGTCTGTGTCATTAAACCAGATGAAAAGCGCTTTATTTTAACAAACTTTAATAAATTTCCTTATATTTTTGGTCGTTTGAAGTACCGTTTTTCCTGCTCCATTTCAGCTGTGTTGGTTTACTAGTTCGTGTTTAATTTACTTGTCTTCTTAGTTTTTATGGTAACAGCATCTGCTTCACATGCACTAGGTTAAACCATTGTACAGTCCTCTGTATGCATGTGTCTGGCATATCCATAGGTTTGCAACCTATACATGGTTGGAAGTGGTTTGTGTACCTTAACAATGCCCACGGATGTGATATTATAGACAAACAGGCCACAGTGAGTGTACTGACACATATGGCAACATGAGGTATCATGCCTGACTGAAACATCATGCTGATATAACATCTGCCACCCTCATAGGTGGTCTGCCTTTTAGGTGCAATACATGAGTCCAGATGCATGGTTTTACAAGTGAACTGTTCCTGTTATAGGTCACTATGTACATATACACATATACACACACACACACACACACGCACACACGCACACACGCACACACGCACACATGCACACACACACACACACACACACACACACACACACACACACACACACACACACACACATACATATACGCACACACACACACACACACACACACACACACACACACACACACACACACACACACACACACACACACATATATATATATATATATGTATATATACACATATATAGACATGCATATCATACTAGTACTCACAATTAACATGTGGATATATGCAACATACCATTAGCTGGCCTAGGAGTGTCACAGTCAGTGTTCTATGTCACTACAGACAGACACAGATGCTATGACCATAGGTTCTGATCAGCAGTATATGGGTACAGCAAGTGTTGCTGTGAACTATTTGTTGAACGTCCTATTTACCTTTTTTATATACACCCTACTACATTCCATTACATGATTACTTGTTTCACTTGCCTTTTTTTCTTTGACTGTCTCAGTTGCTGTATTTCACAGGTAGACAGGTGTGTCTCACAGATGTCTTTTTGTAGTCTGGTTGTGATGGTCTTGCTTTTTGTTTTTCATTCTTCCTTCCTTCCTTTCTTCCTTCCTTCCTTTCTTTCTTTCTTTCTTTCTCTTTTTCTTTTTCTTTCTTCCTTTCTTTCTTTCTTTCTTTCTCTTTTTCTTTTTCTTTCTCTCTGTCTCTTTCTCTCTCTGGTAGATGTAGAAAAATACACCTGTTTTGCATAGGCAGCAGCTTGACTTTTGTAGGTAATGTTCATGTTCAGCTGATGACCTGTGCATGAACAGGAGTTCCCCCACTAGCTAATTGCATGTGGAAGAGCTGTGGTATCATTCCTGTAGCCAATTGCATGGAAACACACTCCTATAACTAAGCACTTCATGTGGCCCTTTTCCTTCACTGTGAGCAGGACTTCATGTGGGTGTCTGACAAACAGCATCACAGAGGGTAGCTGGAAATACCTCTTACAACAAACACTGTGGAGACAGGCCAACAAACTGGACGTTCCAGACATGGGGCCAGCATTTAAGTATTACTATTCTACATTTGAAGTAATGTTAGTTTAACAGGGTTTGTGTGGATATGGCTGTTCTGCATGATTTAAAGTCTGACATGACAGTGTTATGTGGTTGAGAAAACTCTCACCTCTAAGGCTATCTGCAGACTGGCCAGAGTTTGGAGTCCTAGATTTGGTGTGTTACTCACACATTTGCTGCCTTTATAAATGCAGTAGCATACTCTGATGATTGCAGTCAGTAAATGGTAACATCCATGTGTGTTACTGACTTCATATTCCACAGAAGAGATATGTTACAACAAACCCTGTTACACCAGCAGTTTTCTCAGTGTATAACAGCAATATGTCAGTAATGGCCCTGAACCTCTTTTCCCCAAGTCTGTCATCCTTTGTCCATATGTCATGCAGTAAGAGGTGGAAATGTACAGTATATCATTATTTACTGACATGTGCCACAGTGGTAGAGCTGTAGCATTGTTGTCTCACAGCAAGAGGTTCTCCTGTTCGATTCTCAATTGGAGTGCCTTCTGTATGGAGTCTACATGCCCTCCCAATGGTCGAGTGGCCTCCAAAAGACATGCGTGAATGGGCATGCCTTCGTTGAAAGTTGGGCATTAGACTGGCAACTTTCGCTTTGATGAAATGTCCCAGTATCTGCATGGTTACCGACGTTTCCAAAAATCAAAATTGACACTGACTTTTTGAGATACAAGTTTGATTACAACCGCATATTCAACAGTATCGATGGTTTAATTATTAAACTAAAACAAAACAAAATCAAGAAATTATCTAGGGATAGAACAGCATACCAGCAGCGTAAAGCCTATCCCAAACTACAACAACCATTAGTCCGAGAAGTTAATACCGGGTCAGAAACACCAACCGACAATGAGGACAGTAATGACAGCAATGGAGATGGAAACGTCGGTAACCATGCAGATACTGGGACATTTCATCAAAGCGAACCCCGTAGAAGTAATAGAATTAAAGGAAACAACAACAGAAACAGAAACAAAAACAATGGTAATGATAGAGCAGATTTTCAAAGGAATAACAACAATAACTTAGATAACGGAGATAACCGTTTTTTAGGACCTCTCCCAGCTCGGACCTACCAGACCAGGAACAGGTCACGCAACAACTGAGGGACATATTAAATCCTGACTTGACGGGAACAGAAGACCTATCTATTGAACATGAAACTGGCCCACTAATTCTTACTAATCTCAAGGGAGATTTCAAAATCTACAACTTTTCCAAAATTGATTTACAACCAGAGATTATTGAATTACTGGCCAGAGGGAACACCTTTGTCCCAAGTACATCTTTTAACTTAACTCAAACCATCATTGACCTGAAATGTTTTGTGAGAAAATTGAACCTGAATCTGCTTTTTAATAACAATGACCATGTTAACTTCTACTTTAAAACTTTCGAGCATCTTCAATCCACCGTTACATACAGGGTTACGTACTTTCGAATCTATCTGTGAAATTGATTTGAGGCATTTGAGCAGCCAAGGTGGTTCCTTAAACCATCCCCACAGATCAAACATTTCCAAAGACCAGAGAATGGCCCTCTCAGACTTGAAAACTTTATCTATTCGCTTAATTAAGCCTGATAAAGGAGGAGGCCTAGTAGTTTTTGAAAACAATATGTATATAGAGAAGATGCTCATTGTTTTGGATTCGTCTGCATACTCCGTTTCCTCTCTCAATGAAATGAACTTGGCATATAAAAGGATGAGAGGTTACTTGAGAGACCTTTTCCTCTCAGGAATCATTGACCTGGACCTTTATAGCTATTTAGACATCACCTTCCCCAAAGTGCCTGTCATGTTCGGAATTCCCAAAATACACAAAAACCTTGTAAATCCTCCCATGAGGGCCTTGGTGGATGGTAGGTTGTCTATGACATATCCATCAGCCAAGTTAATTGACGAAATATTGTCAAAATACATCAAAGAAATTCCTACTATCTGCAAAGATTCTTGGTCTTTTTTAAGTAACATCAACAGTATGAATTTTGAGGATTGCAACAACTTTTTAACCATCGACGTTGTGGATCTATACACTTCAATTCCACATCAAGAAGCTGTAGAATGGTTAGAACTGAAATTACTTGAACTGAAGGCTACTTCTAATGAAATTAGAATTGTCACTGAGTTACTGGACCTTGTTCTAAGTTCCAATTTCTTCATGTTTAACAACCAGATTTACCTTCAGAAACAAGGGGTGGCAATGGGATCTCCTTGCGGTGCCAGCGTGGCTAACCTGTTCATGTTTTATTGGGAAAGTAAATTTCTCTTTTCTGATTCTACATTCAAGAATCAGATTCGATTACATACACGCTACCTAAATGACATCTTTATCCTCTTCAATGGAGATTCCCACGAGGCCACTACCCTTGTTGAACACATGAACCAAACAACTTCATTTTTGAAATTTACTTATCAGTTTTCCACTGAAGTTATTGACTATCTTGATGTGGAAATTAAAAAAGACTGAATAGGAGAAAGATACTTGTCCTCAGTGTTTCAGAAAGCGACCTACTGTAACTCAATGCTCCACTTTACTAGTCTACATCCTTACAAGCAAAAACGTGGAATAGTAAAAGGCCAGCTAGTACGGGCTGCATGGATGTGTAACACATCCGAATCATTTCAAAAGGAGGTTCAATTTCTTAAGAATCAATTTTCCAGCAGAGGATATCCTGAGCCACTCCTGGACGATACTATTCTTGAAATTGAGAGTAAGAGAGCAACAGGTCACTTTAAACCCCTACTAGATGAATTCAAGACTAACTTGGCCAATAACGCATCTGGAATCTCGAGTGTAATTTTTTCCACCTCTCCCATTGATGCAGACTGTTCTGTTTCTATCACCACTACTTCCCAAGACAAAAGTAACTTTGCTACCAGTTTCATAACTACGTTTAATAATGACTCCAAGAAAGTTATTGACATCATTTGGAAAAACTGGTATTTCATCAACAGCGACCTATACCTATCTGAAAAACTGGGTGCAGTCCCAAAGGTTGTTTTCAGAAGAGGTAAAAACCTTAAAGAGCTGTTACAAAGCAACCCCTCGAATATGGACTTTACTAGGAACAAGGGATGCTTCACTTGTGGGGCTTGCAATTACTGCAATGTGATCAAAGCTGGAAGTTCATTTCAAGTCAACAGGAGGAAATACTTCATTAAACACAGAATCAACTGTGACACCTGATCTGTCGTTTATTTAGCTCAATGTGAATGCTG
This sequence comes from Protopterus annectens, assembly GCF_019279795.1. Taxonomy (NCBI): domain Eukaryota; kingdom Metazoa; phylum Chordata; order Ceratodontiformes; family Protopteridae; genus Protopterus; species Protopterus annectens. The sequence continues at coordinate 1,087,328,646 of NC_056730.1, read as the reverse complement.
TCCTGCATTCTACATTGGCAAGACTGACAGGAAATTGAAGCAGCGTATTTACCAGCATATTTACGCTATGAAGAATCATAAACTGGACAATGCACTGGCCAAACATACAGAAAGTAACCTTGGCCATAAATTTTCCTTCATGGGCATTGACCATTTACCCAACAGCATTAGGGGAGGCCCTACCCCATGTTTACTAGAATTAAAAGAACTGCAATGGCAAATTACACTCAATGCATTTAATAATCCAGGGTTGAATGAGAACTGCAATATTTCAGCAGTTCTCAAACTGAGGAGTTACACTAGATAAATTTATTGATTCCTCTGCTTGTCCTTCTCTTCCTGCTTCTCCCTTCCCTCTTTTTTCCACTTCCCTCCCTCATAACCCCCCTCCCTTTCTCCCCTTCCCCCCCCTCCCCCCCTCCCCTTCTCTTCCCCTCCCCTCCCCTTCCTCCTCCCATCTTTTCTTCTTGTCAGATACTCCCCCTCCTCCTCCCCTCCCCTCTCCTCTCTCTCTCCCCCCCTCCTCCCCCCACAACACTTTTTTTCCCGTCTGCACTTTCATCCTTTCTTTACTTTTTTGTATCTTGTCTCACTTTTTATTTTTCATATTTCTTTTTCATCCTCTGTCCCAAACCTGTTATTCTATACGTGGTTATGCTTTATTATACTTAGTCACTTCTTTCACATTTTTACCTTAGGTGTTAAACCAGTAATGTTTTTACATAAGTGTGTTGCCATTAGGATCTCAATAGGAAGTGATGTATTTTTGCACACTTCCTTTAAACCCCCAAAAAAAGCCTTGGTTTCTTGTTTTAACGAAGTTTTTTGTGAAGAAGCTGCAGATTTTTTTAAGCAGCGGAAAAGGTATTTTATTTAATTAATTTTGCGCCCGTTTATTCTTTGGAGCACTTTTAGTATCTTTTGTATGGGCGTGTGGTCATGAGGTTCTCAATAGGAAGTGATGTAATTTTAACACTTCCTCTAAACCTTTTTAAAAAGAGTTTTACTGTTTGGTTTTAATTTTTTTCTGAAGAAGCTGCAGATTTTTCTAGCAGCGAAAACACTACTTTATTAAACTAATTCTGCGTTAAAATCTCTTTACATTTTGTGGATTTTTATCGACAGACTGCTACCTTTCTGCATTTTTGTTTTTATATTTGTTTGTTTTTCGCTTTTCCAGTACTTGTTGTGTATTTCTGACAAAGCAGTGGGATGCTGTGAAGATATATGTAACTAACTAGTGGGAAGTATGTGGGCTTGGGACCTCTGCTCTTCCAGTTAATATATGTTAGGACAGACAGGAGGGTGTGAATGCATCAACTGTGTGAGCTTATTTGGTCCAGTATTTGTGATATATCCTCATTTTCATGGCTTTAAACATCCCCTTTGTCAGGCTTGGTCCACATTTCTTGCACTAAAGAGTTCTGTGTATACCTCTCAACTGATCAGATTGTTTCAGACTATCCACGTTCATTGCTCATATTTCTGCTGTATTCCACAGAACCATTACTGTGATTTGTGTGGTACTTCACTATGATGATTTTATGTTGTCGGTCAGTAACTGATGTTATACATGTCAATTTCAGAAGAGCCTTCCTTCAGAACATGCATGGTGACACAAACCCTGTTAATGTAGCAACATTCTACATTTATAACCACAATCCTTACATTACGGTCCCTTGTACTAAGAGGTTGAGGGTTATGGTGCTGAGGTATGACTCCACTACATGTTATGGGCATACATTTTATATATGTATATATATATATATATATATATATATATATATATATATATATATATATATATATGCTTTACCTTTGATTGGATGAAAGTCATAAGTGAAAACTCTACTTGGTCAAAAGTAGCTTTTCAATATCCCATAATGTCGAATAGATATAGGGCATACCACAGCATAGTCGAATAGCAAAGTGAATTTGTGCAATTAAGTTTCACACATTTGAATGCAATACAAGTTTGAGTTGCAATATTAAAAATGTGAGTGAGCCTTTGTTCTGCCTCTGTGTTGCTTCCCTGACCATTGTTCTGCTATGCCAAAAGTTTTGGATTGTATGAAGTAGTCATGCAGGTGAGAATCAGAATTCAGAAAATTGTAATTACAAAGTAAATTGCCCCAGCAGTGTGTAAATAAGTGTATTTTTTTAGGAAGATGCAGGTACAGTTCCGTACAAGCTTGGCATGTTGAATGCTGTTTACAGTACTAGCACTACACAAAAAGGGAGACAGCTGTTGACAGTTACCAATATTATAAAAAGAAAGCATTGCATGAGAAGCAATATTGGTGTTGCATAAAAAAATAGAGACATATGTAAGGGCAAGTGTGTGACCAAAGATGACCCTGAGGGCTTTAAACAGTTAAACAACACAGAACACTACCATGCTCCTGATGTGCTGAAGACAGAGGTGTTTAGGGTACAGAACAAGCTGAAGAGGAAGGCAGAGCACTCTATTGAGGACCCCTGTAAGATGGTCTCAGAGGTACTGGCCACCACTTCCTCAGATGTTGTTCACGAACTGCCTAATACAAGTGCTTTGAAGCAGAGTATAACGTGGCATAGGTTCAACAGAAAGGCAGAATCTTTTAAGGCCATGAAGTCATTAAGGGACCTTAGGCCTGACATGATTCCCATAAAGTCAGGGTCCTTTATAGTGCATCACAGTACCGTTGATGATTAAGATGTTTTAAAGTGGCTTTAAGCAGGTTTGCATGGGTTTGCATGACAGTAAGTGCTGCTAACATACGGTTAAACAAATATGCGCTTACACCATGTAGGCTTCACTTACCAGTACACAAATCTGTTTTGCATTTACATTCTAGCAATGCTTAAACCTGCTAAGCATAGCTCAGCCCTGCTAAACAGTGATCACATTCCAGTCTGATCAAATAGCAGGGTAATGACATCTTTAATAAGTGCATTTAATTCCATGTACATAACATGCTTCTATGTATTGTCATTACAGTAGCAAGGGGTGTGAGTATACTGTATGAGACACCTGAGTATACATGGGTAATACCACAATCTTTTCTCTTTGTATGTGTTTCATACTTGGGTAGTATCCAAGGTTATATGCAGTCGCACTTGCATGTATTGTATCATTGCATTACTACTTTTAACAGTGCTTTTCCAAGTAAGAGTAGATTGTAGATTGTAGTACCGGAACCATACACCCCTGCATGCAAAGCTGGAGTCTGAGAACTCACTATCATGTTCTTGGTGTTTGAGCTGTATGTTTTTATGTATCTTCTATTGGATATTGACCTGATATGTTGATATTAACTGTAGACTACTATGTTTTTAGGACATGTCATTGAGGACTGCTGTCATGTAGTAATGGGGTCTATATCAGAAAACTGAACGTCCACAACAGTGAACACCTAATGAGAGACATATATACGCCGAACTATGAAAAAAGCAAATGACCTAAATGTCGAAAACCAGAATACCGAATGCACTTTAAACTACAACAGCACCACACAGGTAAGTAAAACACATGCAAACAAACTTCATTAGTCACACTTTTGCAGGGGGGAAAGCCCCCTCTGCACCCTCCATGTGGGGGGCTGTGCCCCCACACCACCCCTACTTATATACACCAACTCCGAGATCGCACTACAGTGGGGAAAAGGATATATATTTCCTCTTCCCCATGATCACCCTGCTGGCCATGGGAATCAGTTTGGCGTTAAGGTTTTCAACATTTATGGCCTTTGTGATTTTTGTACTTCGGCGTATATGTGTCGCTCATTAGGTGTTCAAGGTTGTGGACAGTCGAGTATCTACTATAGGCCTGTAGTAATGACATACCTATCTATTTCAGACATTTATCTTTCAAAACATTCAATCTAATGCATGACCTGTTGGTAATCTACTTTCTGTCTGTCCTCTGTACTGATATGCAGATGTCAGGTATTCATTTTGGCTGCTTACAGGCAATCTCTGATTGACTGACACTGGCATGTCTGCCCAGCTGTGTTATGAATGCCACAGCTGGGAAACCCCACTCTGTATGCACCACATGCCATGGATACTTCAACCAGACTACCACAGTCAACAGAACATGTTTGGGTACAGGTCTTTAACCCAGACACTGACCATGTTATGAAATATATGTTGCATACATGCCAGTTGGAGCACCTCACCAGCCCTCTTCAAGTGAAAACCAGATGAGTGGATGTTGAATTTAACTGTCACCCTGGGGATCATTCAAGTGCCAGTAGATGATAGATGCCCTGCTGACAAATGTCAGGTGGCATGATACCAGTGTACTCACATGCCCTATTCTTCTCATCTCTCCATGGACATTATCATTGTACACACCTAGGAACACTTGCAGCTGTGGACGTCAGTACTGACAAATGTGTCTGTGTGCATTACTGAGTATAACAGTGTTTGTGTGTTTGTAAACTTGTAGTTGAAAATATTCCGAGGGCTTTCACACCCACTATACCCATCATTGCTACACTTAGAAAGGGCTGCTGCTGTAATTCACATTATATTTACCTTGTGACACTTTTCACTCTATGGGCTACCTGGAGCTTGCAGTACCAGCATAACACTGTTCTACAAATGTGTAGATAGGCATGGGTTACCCTCTGAGTCCTGGCAAAATGTGAGTATGTGTGTGTGTGTGTGTGTGTGTGTGTGTGTGTGTGTGTGCGTGTGTGTGCGTGTGTGTGTGTGTGTGTGTGTGTGTGTGTGTGTGTGTGTGTGTGTGTGTGTGTGTGTGTGTGTGTGTGTGTGTGTGTGTGCAAGTGTGTGTGAGTGTGCATATTTGTAGGAGACAACATTCTGTGGCCATATTCTAAACCTTAGCATACATTATAAGTGATGGTGATGTTGCTGACATTAGGAAAGCCATGATAAAACCCTCACCCTACTATCCCTGTGCTGTGTGCAATAAATGCATGTCCCTGTAGTAGCAATAATTATATAGACAAGGGTTTGTATTGCAGTCCTGGTAAATGTGTGATTGTGGGTATGTCAGAGCATTATCATGGGTTTCAGTGAGTACAATATCCAATGTGGGGTGGGGTTGCTGGGTATACTGTCTTTACACCATGGTACCCCCAGTACATGTCCCAAGGTCCACTGTATGAGAACCACTGTCACCATCAACTGTACGGGTAACTGATGACACTCTTCAGCCCGATAATGCATGTGCATGTGTCTATGACTGTATGTGTTTGTCAATGTGTATATGTCAGTATGTTATACTGTGTATTGTCCATTAACACCCAGTACATCCCCCATTACCATACTGTACAAGGCCTGGTGATGTTGCTCACTTTACAGGAAGCTCGGGACATACCTCACCCTAAAGCTCTGTGATATGTGCAAGTAAGGACAAACACATTAGTAGCAATAAGTGCCTAGGTAGGGGTTCTAATCTCAGTGTTGCCAAGTAAGTGTGTGTGTGTGTATGTGAAGGGATCTACTTCAGTTTGTAGAAAATATATTTCCAAAGAGATCATTTGTCTGAGAACTAACTGGCAAATAGTAACATTGCAAAGCAATCATCTTGTGGAAATTCACTCCATCAAAACTTGTAGTGGATGTGTAAATGCCCTTTTCCCCACTGTACAGCTGTACAGCAATACTGGAATTGGTATATATAGTTGGGTGTGGTTGTTGTGGGCACAGTCACCCACATTGGGGGTATTGTTCTGTGTATCCCCCCACTTAGTGTGCTATTATACTGTCCAGTTTATGTTAAGAGGTTAAGTAGTTGTTAATCACACTAAGAGTGGTTCTACACCACCCAACACCCTCCAACATGGGGGGCTGTGCCTGCCACACCAACACAACTATGTATACCAACTCCAAGATTGCACTACATTGGGGAAAAGGACATATACCCTGCCAGTATCATTTTAAATTTGGTCGACTGATTATGTACTGATGTGATCTTTTGGCAATTTGGTCTTGGTGGAATTACATAGGCCAAAATGAGCTCTCTGCAAAATGAAGTACATCCATGTGAACAGTATTCTCTGTGTATTGCATCAATACAAAAGCCTCTGTGTCTGGGTGTTATTCACAAACATTTGGTGCATGCCACCCAGTACATTTACCATTGTCCACTGTAGAAGAGCTGCTTACATCAACCACCATGTACTCACCTGTATACACCCCTCAGACCTATCAACCATGTGGCACATGCAGTAACTGTTATACAGACCTGTTACTTGTATTCGGCTATACCCAGGATATGACAAAGTCAATGTATTACCACAGTGCCACATCCCTTGTAGGAAAAGACAGCAGACCAACATCCTCCTGACACACAGACACCTAGAACACAAACAGAATACATTATGGAGACCAAATTCAGTCAGTGTTAATAACAGAAATAATGCATCATGGTTGGAGAGCTGCACACCCTGACGTGTAAGCATTAAACATTCCAGCTGACAACACTTTAAACAGCATTACATTGCTAAACTTTAGTACATTCACCCTGTGAATCAGAACCATATTAACATGTCCCTGCATCAATGGTATGGATGATAGGGATGTGGCACAGGTATTATCATATGCACAGGGTGTGGTGTGGGTTTGCCAGAGGCCTAGGCTGAGCCATTTGTTTGACATCATGTGTGTGGGTTAGGGGGTTGTTTATTGTCCATAGACAACACAAGGAAAAATAAACTAAGGGTAATGCTGCTCAACGCCAGAAGTCTAAACCTCAAGATGCATGCACTCGAGGCTCTCCTCAGTATGGAGAATATCGATATCTGTGCAGTAACAGAAACTGGTTCAAGGCTCCCAAAAGCACCCAGCACTACCAGGTTATACCTCATACCATGCTTTTCAGTCCCAAAACTCAGACCGAACCACAAAAGGAGGGGGAGTATCCATATTCATCAAAGATACCCACACCTCCAGGTTAGTGGCACTGCACAAAGCATCGGAGACCATCCATGTGCAACTAACAGTGGGAAAAACTGCCTTTCAGTTTGTAGCCTACTACAGACTACCCTCCCAAACTCAGGAAACCCACTCGGCTTTCCTGAGAACACTGGAGAATATGAAGGTCTCTCCAAACACAATCATATTGGGTGACTTCAACTACCCAAACATAGACTGGGAGCACTACTCAAGCCCCAACACCCTCGCCCAATGGTTCCTAGAATTTATAAACTCAAATGCTATGGAACAATTGGTCACCACTCCCACAAGTGGGGAAAACATATTGGACCTGATCATCACCAACATGGGGACTCTATGTTCCATATCAGAGGTATACCCCTCATTGGTAAGATCTGACCATAAATTAATCTCACTGGACATCCATATCCCATCCCCACCCCCAGCCAAGGAAACCACAGTGAAGAACTTCACAAAAGCAAACTTTACACTTCTCAAAACCAAAGTGGAATCCTTCAAAGCCCCCGGGCCAGTGGAAAATACGGCCCAAACCACAGCATCCTTTACAAACGCATTCTATGGACACCTACAGGAATGCATGGATCGTGCTATCCCAAATAAAACCAAGACTCACTCCTCCAAAGGCAGGAGACCTGTCTGGTGGACCCCAGCCATAAATAAGCTATACAACAGAAGGAGGAAGCTACTACATGATAGAGCCAAATCCCAAAAAGGGAAGGCATCTCTGATCAGTACTAGCAAGAAATTACGATCCCTCATAAAATCATCTAAGGCCAGCTTTGAAAGAAAAATTGCACAAGATGCTAAAGATAATCACAAGGCCTTCTTTAGTTATGTCATGAACCTGGGTGACAACTCCCAGATATGCGCTGAGTTAGTGCAAAATGACAAAAAAATACACTGAAACCACAGACATTGCCAACATCCTGGCAGACAGGTTCAGTGTAAACTCCCCCCCTTCCCCCCAAAAGAGCAAATGTCTATCCCAACAGAGTGTAGCCTCCCTGACATCACAGATGCACAGGCAAGAGATGCCCTCTCCAAAGCAAAAAAACATAGCATCAATGGGACCGGACGGTGTCTCGGGCTGCTTCTTACATGAGCTCCAAGAAGAACTGAACCCTCACATAAAGTCACTGTTCAATCTCAGCCTTACTGCAGGATATGTACCCAAGGAATGGCATACAACAACAGTGGTCCAACTCCACAAAGGTGGGGCCACAATGGACCCCAGAAACTATTGCCCTATAAGCCTGACTAGCCTGGTCTGCAAAGCTATGGAGTGTATCATCATGGAACTCATAAACAAAGACATTGGGAACCTCCAAACACTGGATCCTACCTAATTCAGCTTTGTTAAGGGCAGATCTTGCCTCTTGAACCTGGTCGACTTCTTTGAAACAGTCACCAAGGCCATAGATGAAGGGAAGGTAGTCCATACAGCCTACCTGGACCTCCCAAAAGCCTTCGACACAATACCCCACTCGGGCATCATAAATAAGCTCACCAGCTTAAATATCAACTCCTGTGTCACAAGATGGGTTACAAATTGGCTCAGGGATAAAACCCACATGGTCAGAATTGCAGGTGCCATGTCAGACTCTTAACCAGTTACAAGTGGCGTCCCACAAGGCTCAGTCCTGGGACCTCTCTTGTTTGGTATATATTTCTCTGAGGTATAGGCTAACACGGGAGGACTATGGCTGACCAAGTTCACAGATGACTGCAAACTGGGTACCATAATCAACTCACTGACTGACACAAGCATCCTCCAAAAGGGTCAAACAGAGACAGATAACTGGTGCCAGAGCCATGGCCTAAAGCTAAATGCCAAAAAGTGCATAATCATCCCCTTTGGGAAAAACAAAGTGCCCACAAATTACCACAGAGGTGGTAATCCATTAAGTACGGAAGAAGTAATTAGGGATTTGGGGACCCAAGTAGATAGCAATCTCTCCTTTGACAATCACATTGCCAAAGTGGTTAGAAAGACCTTCTATATAGCCCACTTTATCACAAAAGGGTTCACATCTAGATCAAGAGAGGTCATTGTGCCCCTCTACTCATCACTCATCAGGCCCATAATTGAATACAATGCCCCATTTGGGATGTACCTTACCCGACACCTGCAGCAACTGGAAAGACCCCAAAAGTACCTCACCAAGAGGATCAAGGGACTCAAACAGATGCCCTACACAGTTAGGCTAAAGAAACTCCAGCTCTTCTCAGTTGCTTACTGCCTACTCAGAGGTGATCTGTGCCTGGCGTATAAAGCCATGTCCAAACCAGAATTAATGGACATGCTCCACCTCAAGAAATCCAAATTCCTTAGAGCCACATGCTCCAGGGACTTAAACCTCAGCACAGAAATAAATAGGACATGCTGGAGGGACAGATTCATATCCCAGAGGCTCCCCTCACTCTGGAACAAAATCCCAATCCAAGTTAGGCAGAGCCCCTCAATGACCCTCTTCAAGAGAAACCTTGACGAGTGGATGGGAGATCATAGGTTTACCTCTGGGATCTCTTCTGTGTCCCTACTAGACAGAGGCACAGTAAACTAACCTTAATTGGGCTATCTTCTGTGACCTGCTATATAGAGGCACAGTCAACTAATCTAAAAGGGTGGCGAAAACCAAACACACTCTGGCTAGGCTTATAAATGCCCAAGGGCAGATAGCCTAGTATCAACCTATGAACCTATGAACCTAAATGGCCTGTGCAGACATGGTGTGTGTAGGTATGGAGGTGCCCCAGCTGTGATGGTGATGTGTGTGTGTGTGTATGGATACACACAGTTCTGCCATGTGGCTGCCCTATACAGGGGTATGTTGGACAGCTGTGGACCATACATGGCAGGGTGTACAGTTCACTGTGTCCAACCACGGACACAGGAACTGCACCTGCCAGGGGAAGCACGGGCACCATTAGGCAGAATCCAAGATATGGTACTCTCTCCTGATGATGACAATTGTCTGCTTGATCTGTGTCCCTGTTGGGACCAGCCAAGACCACGCATGTGGCCTGCTGTGTTGTGGTGTGGACAGAACCCCCCTGCAGTGCTGGTGCTGGTACTGCCACTACAGTAGCAGGAGTGAGATGTTGCATATCCATGTAGACCTCTACCTGTTGGTGTTGCTGACCTACATCCATGTGGCCGATGCCCTACTCCCACCACATGCTCTACCACAGACACCACATGGTTGAGGATTCACACCATCTCATCCAGCCATCTATCCATGACCTCTGCAAAATAAAAGTGGGCATCTACATGATCACAGATATAGTCATATACAGCAGGAAGCCCTCTAAAGCCTCAGACTACCTCTGGTGTAATGTTCCATACATGCTTGTGCCTCCATGATGGCCTGAAACATGTGTCTGGTGACACCTGCTGTGGCACTTCTGCCAGGGACATGATGGCCAGCAGCCCTCCTATGAGCACCCCTATCCATCTGCCTGTGTGGGACCTCGCTGGTCATCTGGTTATGGCTGCTGTGTACAGACACACTTGCCATAGTTACCACACTTTCCTATCCCATGCCACCATCCATCAACTGGTCCTCATCTATGGCCACTGGTGATGAGGTATGTGTGGGCATAGCGACTGTGTGCAGGGATGGGGTGGATAAAAGTGGGATGTCAACTAATGGCACATATTTAGCCTCTGACAACCCTGCCTGTGTGTCACTATGCCTATCATCATTGTAAGAGTCTGTATAGACATTAACATCAGTTTCCCTGCAGGAGGGATCTTAACCCACCTTGCCACCTTTGAGGGGCAGACAAGAAATTTAAATTAAGACCTGTGCATTATGGTTTAATTCTACACACACACACACACACACACACACACACACACACACACACACACACACACACACACACACACACACACACACACACACTCTTACAGGTGAGGTGCCACAAAGATATTACACAGACCTCTCATTACCCAACAGTTGACATGCATGACATATGGCACTCAACAGCATGCACTCCAGCCATTTGTAATCCTTGTTACCAGCAATATGTATCTCTGTGGTGCATGAGTTGTGTTAGTAGGTGATGCCCCTTCCCCTGGAACACACTGCACCCATGTACACATTATTGCTGTGCACCTGTACAGTACACTGGCATGTACTGTGCACCATATATCACAAGTGTGCAGACCATTGCTGAATGTGTAGATGCCTGGCAATTATGTTTGCTTTGTTACTCACATCCCCTTTGTGTTTGTCTGACACATAACTAGGATGATATGAGGACTGATGTCAGTAATTAATGTCTGACCTTTGATTTGTAGATCTCATCATCAGCAGTGCATGTATGTGCAATAAAATCTGGTTACACCGACAACCTTCAAAGCTTAATGTGGATATGAGGAGTGTACACACCCCTGTTGACATGCCAGCCTCTTCTATGATATGCAGTGGGGCCACACTATTGTATTTGATAACATTACACACACGTGATATGTGACATATGACCTGTGCGATCCAGTGTAGTAACAAACAAATGTGTTACTCGTGCAGATGTTGAATGAGATGCATACAATATGTGGGTTGCGTAAGTGTGCACATCCTTAAAACAATGGTTTGTTTAAGCAGCTGTTAAGTGAACTACAGCAGTCACTATTCCTGGAAGGGGTGTATTAGCATGGCCCATCTTTATTTGGCATTATTTGGTCTGTCTGCCCTACAAAGGTCCCTCAACTCTGCTAGATTGCAAGATCTGCTCATGTGCACAGCCCTTGGAGGTCACACAGTGTCTTCACTATTGCTGTAGTATCTGGGTTATGTCTGGCACAATTCATAACATTGACTGTGTTCAGATACATCCATGCTTAGCTAGCTTTGGATGTATGCTACAGTTCACTGCTGTCTTTGAAGCTGACACCTCTCCCCATCCTCAGCCTTATTGCAGATGCCTGACAACTATGAGCCACACATGAGTGTTATTTTGCAGTGTTCCAAATTCCTCCCACCATGTCTACCAGCCTAGTTCCAGCTAATGAACAATAACCCTAAAAGTGTACAATGGGACCAGCAAGCTAAAAGTTGGGGATGGTGGCCCTGTGGTGGAGTGAGGTGTTGCTTGTGCACCACACGTATCTTTATGAATACTGTCTGTAGGTCTGAGCCTTGGTCTAATGACACCATTACACATTAAAACACATGCCTTTAGGAGACCTGATGTTATGCATATGCTACCTGTACAGAGCCCCGGATGATGTTTCATGTGGGACAAATCTTCCATCTGATTACCCTACCCCATAGGCCATACTTATGCAGAATCCAGGCGATTGTTGACACAGGTACTACATAGGCATTACTTGCTAGACATTCCTGCAACTCCTTTAGTGTTGCTGCATGTCTCTGGGTAGCCTCCATGACCAGTTTGCAACATGTTGTATCATCTGTTTTGGATGGGTATCTGTTTCTTTTCTACATCACTGTTGTCCCATATTTAATACACCTCTAGATCACTGTCTGCACTGTTTGCCATAGTATATGCAATAGTGAGGTAAGGTTACTTTTCCCACTCCTGACTGCTACCTTTCAGATATGGGATCCATTTCATGCTTTGTAAGATGTGTGCAAGCCATGGCTGTCTCTGTTGCAGGTGACTGGGCAAATGTCATGGACATACTTCTTGGACAGCAGACCATTACTTGGTGTGACATTGAGGTCCTGTACCTGATGGCAAGTGTGTACTTAAGAAGAGTGAATGCTGTCAGTACATCACAAGCTGCTTCCACAATATGTTATTTGGAGTGTGTGCACACATATGCTTCCAGTGTTTTGTAAAGTTTGTATGCCCCCATATTTGTTGCTCTAACATAGGATTCTATATTAAAGATTCATTGCTCATGTTAGGATCACATTACAGGTTGTAAAAGGTGTGGAAAGTGTTATTGTGGTCTGCCGTTGTATATATCAGGAACAGTTGCCATTGTAATAGTGGTCTATACACTGTTGTATCCACTGTATAAGGGTAATGTTTCATATGTGGCCCTACTGTAGGTCATTTGTCCCACCATTTTGTTTATCTCTATCCACACATCTTGCACTAACAGGTTGTGAGGTATACTGCAGGAATCTTACATACCCTTCAGATATGCCACCATGGTGACCACTGTGATACAGTGCAGTTAACACCAACAAAAATGAGCATGTACAGCATGCATTATGGGAATGTGTGTTAAATGTGTGCATGGCAAATAGCATGGCCTTAACATGGCCAGTGTATTGGCAAACCTGAATAAAACAACTCTATACTCACCATCTGCAGGGTGCTGTCCCAGTTGTATACCAGAGGGACCTAAATAGTTGTGGGAGAGAATTAATGTCATTAGCCACACCCGTGCCATTGGTACAGGGTGGAAGCAGCATTTTAGCACATCAACAGTACAAACCCCAATACTAAGGATTATGCACATCTGTGCATTACTACACTCCAGCAACAGACTATCTTATCTGACATATGCATGTAGATACCTTACGGATAAAAATGGATAAGCAACAGTGTTCTAGTAATGTACACTGGGGCCTTACCTGCACGCTCCTCATCCATTGTGTGGGTGGCATCCACCTCCACAATGCTGTCTTTGACTTCATTGCTTGCCCGTTGGGTGGCTGCCAAGGTTGGCGAGGAGCTCCTCAGTGTGTGTCAGTGGGGGCTGGATGGTGTGACCTCCACCTATGGCTAGCTGGTCCCTTGCAACGGCAGCAGCCCGCTGACGGGCGTGGCAGGTGAGGTCAGTGCAATGATGCCGCACCTGCTCATAATTCCGGCTGTGCAGGCTGACATCATTTACCCTGTGGATGAGCTCATTCCACAGGGCGGTCCTCTCCTGCAGATCCTGAGCTCTGCAGATGAATAATATGTTGCAATGCTGTATGACATATTGTATTATGGTGTCATTCTCTGTGTTGGTGAATGTTGGCAGCCATGGACATTGCATATTACCTGGAAGACATAAACAGGAAAAAAGGTCACAGGACCTCATATGGTTTCCACTTGCACATCAACAGTGGATATTACTTGCAAATAATCTAGACTTTATCATAACACTGTAAGCTATCATGGCTTTGGCATCTTGCATTACACTCCTGGCCCTGGCCTGTCGAGTTCCCCCAATGTTGGACCTTAATTGCATAATCCTCTATTCTCCATTCACTTCTGCGTAGAGGGATGACAGTGGCTATCTTCACTGTGGATGGTGGCATGTCTGTGTTTGAGTGTAGTGTGTGATGGAGCTGTGAGCACATGCCTGAATTCATGTAGGAGGCAGACTGTGATGTTCTCATGCCCCATGGAGACTTGCTGTCATTGCCATCAGTAGGCATTATGTACATGCTCACCATTGATGAGGGCAGAAGTGTGCTTGTTGTGCATCTCCCCCTGTACAAATGTTGTGGACAGGGTGGCACTGTTCCCACCTAACCTGTCTGATGCAGGTTGCCTGTATCCATGACATGTGTGTATGAGGTGTGCTTTACCCCCAGTACAGGTTAAATTGTGTTACTGCCTCTGAGACTGACTACATATGTGGAGGCATTGTTGCAATTGGCCTTGGTGGTGTGGATATGTCTGATTTATAGTCATAGTCAGCCTTACAGGAAGTCACCTGTGAACCTACATGCTTGCTCAGATAGATGTGGACTTGCTTCCAAGTTGTGGTCTGCACCTATGTGCCCCTGTACAGCCACTATAGAAACCTATTATGTGCTTTGTGTATTTCTGCTGTCCACCAAGGAGGATTACTCTATTGTTGGTGGAGGCTGGTTGTACATGTCAGCTACTACTGATTCCATATAGCTACAGTGGATATAAAGTATACACACCCCTGTTACAATGCCTGGTATTTGTGCAATTGAAACATGACCCCACAAAAGCTCATTTCAACACAATCCCCACCTGTAATGTGACATATAGCCTGCTCAATTCAATTGAAAACATAACAATCTGTTCTGTGAAAACATATGGAAAATAATACTCAGTACAGTAAGCCAAATGAATGTGTGTGCACACCCTTAAACTGATATGTTGTGCAAACACCTGCTGAGATGATTACAGCATCTATTTGTCCTGGTTTGTACTCCAACATCATGACACATCTTCACTTGGCAATGGTTGTTCACCTTCCTTAAAACAGCTTTCTTTCTTTTTCAATATAATTGTACAGGTTATGGGTCACATTTGAGGTTAGAAACATTTTGAAATGATTTGGCATACAGTACATAAACCTGGCATTTCAACAGGGGCTTGTACACTTTGGATATCTCTCTCTCTCTCTCACTCTCTCTCTCTCTCAGGTGATGCCCTCTGCACCAATTGGTGATCCCCACTTGCTAATTGTGTGCAGGTAACTGTGTAGTTCTTCCAATAGCCAATCTCATAGCAATCCACATAATGGCCAGAGGTTTGGCTGCTATGTTTTGTTGTTTTGTCTGTTCCCCAGACAGGTGTTGTCCTTGACAAATCAGTGACATTCTCTCTGTTGATTGCTATCAGTACATGGGACCATCCATTTGTGTTTCTGACCTCATATTCCTCAGAAAGGGTATGTTGCAATCAATCTGGTAACACCAGTAACTTTCACAGTGTATAACATCAATATTTTGAATATGGCCCTGTGTTTTGGCCTCTGTCCTCCAATTATATACCAGGCACTGTCCAGATGTCATGCAGTAAAAGGTTGATAGGTATGGTCTGTCTTTATTTAGTGCTGACATTCCTACTATCATGCCAGCGATGTTGTGGACTCCCACACATGCTGTGGGGTAGGGGCCATAAATATTAGGGCTACAGCTGGACAACATGTGTGACCCTCTACAGACAAGAGGTCAGTGTATAGAGAACACTGTTATATGCCCTTGTAAGATATTTTATGGGGAAGGGGTATTAAATGTTTTAACCTAGGCTATTAGAACATGTGAGGGATATTACTAATAAGAAACATAACGGTATATGGCTGTACATTTTCATACATTTCCCATGGGGACAGTGGTGGGTTGCAACTTATTGTTTTGCACACAGTTCTGTTTGTCAGTGTGATAGTACAGTTTGAAATAAAGCATTGTTATGTAACGGATCCATTTACATTGTAACATTTGATACTTTTCTCCCTAAGGGGTTAACCACAGAGCATAATTGGAGGCTGTTGAACTAAATCTGTAATTAAGTGTTGATTGATTCTTGTCTTCAAGGCAAGTGTGTGTTTTTACCTATATATATATATATATATATATATATATATATGTATATATATATATATATATACATATATATATATGTGTGTGTATGTATATATATATATATATATATATATATATATATATATATATATATATATATATATATATATAGATATATATACACATATATATATATATATATATATATATATATATATATATATATATATATATATATATATATATATTTAGCGTCATAGGTATGTACTAGGCTAATGGCCCTGGAGCCTTTATAAGCCTAGCCTATAGGATTACCCTGGCATCATGCCACCCAACCTTAGTTCCTAGTGCCTCAAGTAGAGCCACTGAAGTGATCCCCCGGGTAAATTATCTATTTCCCATCCACTCATCAAGATTTCTCTTGAAGGGGGCTAGTGAGGTGGCCTGCTTGACAATTATGTTAAGTCTATTCCTAAGCATGGGCAATCTCTGGGTTATGAGCCTGTCCCTCCAGCATGTTCTGTTGCTTGTGGTTATGAGGTTCTGGTCTCTGGAGCAAGTGGTGTGGAGGCATCGGGATATTTTTTTTTTTTGGGAGCAGATTGCCTTTTTTTTAAGGTGAGAGTGGAATGTTGGTGAAGAATAGTAGGTATATCTGGGGAGGTAAGTTGGGTAGGAACACAGCCAAGACAGAGAAGACAGCATACAGGGGCGGCATATGACACATGTGGGGGGTAAGCACCTTGGAAGGGGAGGGGTGTTTGGTAATCTGAAGCCCACGAGCCCCCAGAGGGATACTGTGGGACTGAGGTCCCCACCCATGGGCAGTTACCACTGCACCTTCGCAGCCCTGAATGTGGCTGTGCTGGGGGATGAGCAGGAGAGTAGACTGACCCTCTAATTGTGCCACGTGGTCCTCAAGCTGGTGTAGCAGATCTCTAAATTCCTTACAGAGCTTGCTAAGCACCAGACCCTGGACCTGGCTTCGGGGGAAGGATCCTGTCAGTGCCGGTGCCTGGGGGGAAGGGTCGAGCCCCATCCCCTGAGGTGGTGCAGGACCAGCAGACAAAAAGGTCCCAGGGTGGGTGCCAGATGTGCTGGGGCCTGGTGCCACAGCCAGATAAGGTGGGAGAGGCAGATCCACTGGGATATGCTTTCCCTGACGTGCTATGGTGTTGCAGCTTTTGATCATATGTTGGTTAGTGATGGTAAACACATTTCAGGATTATCCACAAGAAACAGCAGGACTCAGAAAAGGCTTCAGGTTCCAATATAAAAGTTGTTTAATAAAACACAATAAAACACAAGTGCTTTCGTAGGTCTATCCCACTTCTTCAGATGTCTTTACAATTCAGATAAAACAAACCCCTTTCTTATATACCCACAGAACAAATCACATGACATATCAATTAAATCATTTAACACATTTAAAACAACCATTGCTACATTTGAGAACTTTAAGTAAAAAACTTAGAAATTATCATTGTATAAAAAGCTAGATTCTCATTGAGGTAGGCATTCACCTTTGCAAACATAGTACATAGAAACAAACTACCTAAAAATGGCCTTGATCTTAACTTGGGTTTTATAGGAATATACTCATTTAACCCATGGGCAGAGTCAGCTCTCAGCCTCACTATTCACTTTGCCTCTAACTCTTCTGTTGCATTACATAGCTTCCCCCCCCAAGATATTTTCATGGGTCCTACCTATTGCTAGAAATTTAAATGTATGCCCCTGGCCAGTATTTATAACATGTTTAGCCAGAGCACTTACTTTATTATGCCTACTTGTATGATAAACATGCTCACGTATTATCTCTTTTAATGACCTGTCGGTTTTCCCTACATAAAAATTATAGCAAACTACACAGTGGACTAAGTAAACTATGTGTTCATTCGCACACATTGCATGGACTTTAAAATTATATGTTCTTTTTTGATCCGGATGCTCAAAACATGTACTGGTATCTATATACTCACAGAAGGAACAACTAGCACATGGTTTAGTCCCTGGCGATTCACTTTTTTTGTTGACCTTTTTAGGATAGCATATGTGACTTTTCAAAGATTTGTTATTCCTAAATAAAAACTTGGGTTCTGCATCTGTCAGATCTTTTATGTCCTTGTCTGTTCTCAAAATATCCCAGTGTTTTCTAACTATCTAACTTTCTATCTAACTATGTAAGTTTTCTAACTATCCTTAACCGCTTTTTTTAAAGGCTACTCTCCTTTGTAACTGTTATGTTTTTTTTTTTTTTTTATATGCTTTTTTTTCCCAAGATGTAATGTATCTTATTATTAGATATCAAAGAACTTCCTTCTCTTTTTTTTTTTTAATGTTCATATGTCATATGTCTGTTATGTTTTTGGAGCTTTTCTCCCGGAAACCACTGAAAATGGACACAGTCGAAGACTCTCCGGTTAACAAATGTAAAATAAATAAAAAATAAATAAATGTATGTATGTACATTATTGGAGTAGTAAAAAGGTACCCTTAACTTAATACTCATTCCTTTTTTACAATTCCTGTCTTCATTGCTATACTTTCTAGAAAAGTATGGTTTGGCTAGGGAGTCTCTTAACTTAGTAACTTCAGCCACACTAAGTCTAATTGCCTGTTCTTCATATCCCCTTTCCATGAGTTCATTACTCACTGTGCCAACCTGCTTCTGAAAATCTTCATTATGTACATTTTGTCTTGAGGCCCTAAATACTTGGTTTTTCATGACATTTTTAAAAATATATGGTGGATGCATACTATCTTTTGAGAGATAATGGTTCACATGAAATGCTTTCCTGTATTGTTAAGTAAAAATATTTCCTTGTCCATCCTTTTCAATACTCACATCCAATAAATTAATCTTTTCAGTAGAGTGAGTATGTGTAAATCGTAGAAATGATGTACTATTGCTGATATATTCTAAAATGGCTTTCAGCTCATCAGCTATCCCTCTCCAAAGAATAAAATGGTCATCCACAAATCTCCTAAAAAAATAAATACAATAATGATAATGGCCTTGAAGTATAAATTCAGTCTCCCAAACAGCCATTACTGCATTGGCATAGCTATTTGCACAGGAAATACCCATAGCTACGCCATTGCATTGCCAATAGAATTCTTCTCCAAACAAGAATACATTGTTTTCCAAAACTATCCTAAGCAGTTCACATATCTGTGTCACTTTTACTTCATCAACCTGTGACATTTCTCTTAGAAATGCATTTATACTATTAATGCCTATCTTGTTAGGAATTACTGTAAAAAGAGACACAACATCAAGTGTCACTAATAAAACCCTTTCTACCCTTTCTTTATTTCCTGTAATACTGTATAAATCTCTTAAAAAATGTTCAGTGTCTCCTAATATATGACTTATTTCATTCAGTTTTGGTCTTAATAACTTCTCAATGTAGATAGATATAGGTTCCATGCACCAGGTCCTACCAGAAACTATTGGTCGCATCGGAGGACAAGTACTATTTTTGTGAATCTTAGGCAGCCCCAGTGTTATCGGGGTAGTGGAATGTCTTATCAAAAATTGTCAAGCAAGTCTTTACTATTAAGACCATTATGTAAATGTTCACTTAATATTTTCCTCACATTTAAAATAATTTGTTTGACCATATTCCCCTTAATTTTCATATAGAAAAAAATTTTTATTCAATGTATCAAACATTGCTTCATTGTACCATTCTGTGTCTAGTATGACAATCGGACTGCCCATGTCCGCTGGTCTGATAACAATTCTATCATTACTCTTTAAGCGTTTAAATGCTGGATATTCATTCTTAGTAAGATTACACCTGCTTTTAACAGTGCTTTTGGAGTAATTGTCAAATTAAATCTTATACACATCATCAATGCATACTTTCTCAAAGGCGTTAATCAGTGAATTCAACTGTGGAACATACATGCTAGGCTTTTTAAATGTATCATTAGTACTAGTTTTTGCATTCTCAGAATTTTTAAACATTATTTCCAACATCAAGTTTCTAGTAAACATTTTTTATGCCAAAAATCACATCTGTGAGTTCAGAGTACCTGGAGGGAATAAATAAGTCCTTTAAGCAGTATTCCATACTCCTCATCAGGCACTTCATGCCTAGACAGGTTCCAAACTAAGTTTTCTGTATATTGAGGAATGCCTTCTTGATATCCACAGAATTCACAGTATTCATTTCCAGCTTTCTCTTCTACCTGAATTGACTCCTGCCCATCGACCGTTGGTCTTTCATTACTTTTAACTCTCTTACCAGCAATGGAAAGGACAGTTTGTGTTGTCCTAAAGGGAGACTAGAAACTGAATCAGTCATGGATGTAAAAATGGAAGTATTTGCAGAATTAAAGGGTTTGTGCACTTGCACTATAATTTGAATGGTTTTCCTCTTAGTTCTGGTGTCTCCTTGGACTTCTATCTGTTTATTTGAATTTACTAATGTCAGTCTGTTGTTCTTTGCGAATACCAAATCATCATTGGCTGCTATGGCTGCAGAGGCAGTGACATGGGGAGAAGCAATTCTGTCAGTCACCACAGCATTATCAACTCCATTGGCTGGTTCTTGTTCTAATGTTGACAACACATTTTGTGAATTGGTTAACACATTGACACTATCAGTAAATCTCGGCCATGAAAATACATTGCTGAGTTCAAAGTCCTTCCGATCTCTGGTTATTTTCCTTATCTCTTGTTTTGCCGGCTTTTACTCATAAGCTGACAGAGAATCAAAAACTTTAAATATTTGTCTACAGTTATCTCATCAAATAAAGATAACATTTCGGCATACTGTGTTTCTATAGAAAGAGACTGTTTTCAGATCTCCCTCTCTGCAGTTGCCATCAGCAGTTTAATATAAGAAACCCTTGCACTTAAATTTACCTTCTGCCATTCAGATAAAAGTTCAGATTCACAGTTTACATGAGATGGCATTTTTAGTATTCGCAGTTTTCTAGGCACTAGTCCTTCCTTTAAACACACTTCCATGTGGTATTTTTCATACTGATGCCATTTTAGCAAGAAAAGATCTTTTTCAGGCAAAAACAACTTCTTTTTCAGAGTTGTTATATCAGTTACTACTACATCACTTTCAGTCCTATCTGGAACACAGTCAAATAATGGATTTTCTCTCCATGATTAATTGCTCTTAATAAAATGTCTGTGCTTTTTGTTTTACCTTGTTGTTGACTACCAGAATTGTAATCCAGTTCAATTATGTCTAGTCCTTCAGCCATATCCTCAGCAGTGGTGATAATAAGAAATACAAAAACCAACAGGAACAAAATTGTCACCAACACTCATAAGTTTTCATGTCCAAAAAGAAGGCAAAATCCAATAATCCACAAGAAACAGCAGGACTCAGAAAAGGCCTCAGGTTCCATTATAAAAGTTGTTTAATAAAGCACAATAAAACACAAGCGCTTTCGTAGGTCTATCCCACTTCTTCAGATGTCTTTACAATTCAGATAAAACAACCCCAGTTTTGTTCCTGCTGGTTTTTACATTCCAGGATTAGTTATAACAGCATGCATGAGTATTCCCATTAACCCAAAATAACAGATTTGGAATATTTGCAGAGTCTGAAGAAGTCTTCACACTTTGAAGACGAAAAGAGCTTAACAGGAACTTTGTGTTTTAATTGTTTTTAAAAGTTGGGTTCGCTTCACAATTATTTTCAGTAAAAGGTTTGCTGATTTTATCAAGTGGACGAATCATTATTCCAACAGAAGCGACCACATGATTTATATTATTTAAAGAAGAAGTTGAACATTTGCTTTCTGCAGCTGTTGTTTGTTGGGGTACGTTATATTTTCTCTTACCTGGAAGACCTGTGGAGGGAATGTTTGTTAATACTACATGACTGTTTCTACCCATATTCACATAGTCAGAGTTCCATATGTGCACTCATAGTGTGTGTGTGTGTGTGTGTGTGTGTGTGTGTGTGTGTGTGTGTGTGTGTGTGTGTGTGTGTGTGTGTGTGTGTGTGTGTGTGTGTGTTTGTGTGCTACTGATATACTCTGCCTTGAATTCTATCAGTCACTCTGGTTGTTGTTAGCAGGGACCACTAGCTGTGACAGCATGACACTTTTGAATATTTCTTGGGGGAGTCCATTTGGTGTACGCACTTATCTTGCTGTCATTTGCAGCCTTGGGGTTGGATCATGGGTGTTGGACACAGTATAACTATAGCCTTCTTATAGCTACTTTATAACTTTTCTTATCTGGAAAACCTGGGGAGGGAATGTTTAATACTACCTGACTGTTTCTGCACATTTTCACAAAATCCTAGATGAAATTATGCACACAGCTTACTACCACTCTCAGGATTCAAACCATGGCTGTTTCTGCTACAAATATAACAAGTGTGTGTTTCATCAGAGGGAGCTATTGAAAAACTAATGTTTCATCCTTGAATGATTTCTTTCTCATTCTCTCTTTGTTGTACGATCTGATCTTGTAATTACAACATTCTTATACATACATTCCTATACATACCTTTTCACATAGCACAGTGTGGAAAACAGTGGTTAACACAGCATAACTATTCAGATATCAGATCTTGGTGTATGACATTTGTAATATCAGTTAATCTTGTGTGTTACAGAGGCACTAACTTTGTCCGATGAGACTTGATTGTTTAATGCTTTCAGAGTTATAGTTGCTATGCATAATCTGTGCACATTTCAAATCACACCATACCAGATTAAACACAACCAGTCCAGGGTTTTGAATTTTATTGACAGGCAGTTACAGTTTTGTTAATATATGACCTATATGAAACTATAACTGTAATATTGTCTGCTTTATTCAGTACAAACCATACCCATTTTAATAATGCAAGGTGACATTCTACTCCTTTATATTTATTTGGTATGAATACTACAAGCTAGATTGTTATTCACCAGTCTCGTGATGCAGCTTTTGCAACCTGCTGGTATGGGCTTCCTGGTTTGTAACCCGCTCAGCTGGAGCTGCAATGCATTTAGAGAAACATTTATGCATACCTATCCATCACATACACAGGCTGAACTTTGGTAAACAGTTATTGCTATGAATACTTACACAATGCTGGGACATCACCCATCTGACATGCTTCTTGGACCCACTGTTCCAAGAGCTCTTTCTTCCTCCACCTCAAGTCGGCATAGTGGTGCCGGACCTGCTCATGAGTCAGAGGGATACCAGTGGCACGGCTGAGATCACAGGTGAGACTTTTCCAGGCTATGGCTTTGTATTGGAAGCCCTGGTACTGGTCCTTCAGCAGTCTCACATCATGTTTTTTTTACCAGAAGTCCTACCATGACCTTGGACTCCTGTATGCCCCAGCACTGTGCCTGAAGCTGCATGCCCTCTCCAACATCTGCCATTCTGACCAACCAGTTATGAGCTGTATTCCCACCTGCAAGGTTAAATATGGCTGATTTCCCACACATTGCCATGATTGGATGGTTTTGAATATGTTGAGCTAAGCTAAGCTTTGGGTAAACCTGCTTACCTAAGGTCAGCAGTGCTTAAAGGGGCAGGTTCAGCACTGCTTACCAATAGGCAAATCCACATAGCTGGGCTATGCATTGCTTAGCATTCATATTTATACAATGCTTACACCCAGTCAGCATAGCTGTGCAATGCTTAGCATTGCTATGTTTTATTTTATGGACTACCACCTGTATGGGATTGATTCATCAGTCCCGACATATTATACATTTGTTTACCTTCCCTGATATCCCCCTATGTGCTTTCATTACATTTATTCTTGTGCAACTATACTGTATGGGGAACTTGTGTTTATATGGGGGTTTCACAACTTTATTACACTGACACCTCACATCTGGGCCTAATACAGTACTCTGGTTAAGAAATCTAAGTTACTTCCTATGTAAATATACAAATAAATTAAAATTACAATGATTTCACATACCAAATGGGAATGGCTTTGGTGAGACTCAAACTGTGAATGATTACATGCAAAGTGTATGCTCTAATTGCTACATTATTGCATTACTGCTTATGCTGGATATCTATTGCCATTTAACTTCTCGTGCCATTTAAGCTGGGCTAAGCATAGCTAAGCAACAGGCACACCCACACAGCTACACTTAAACTTTATTGCAGATGTGAAAAAAAAAGATTTATTTGTTGGGGGCTGTGCTTTGCAAATGTTGATGACATATAACTTTTCACAGTATGTCTGGATTTTTGCCTTATATTCTTGGTCAACTTTTCATAAACTTCTGGCTCTCTGGCACATCACTGAAGATTGAAGTTTGACAATAATGACAGACATTTGTGTTTTATACTTCATACCCTTCAGAAATTTCATGCTGATGCAAAACCTGTTATTCTATCAACTTTCTAAGTTTGTAATAGCAATATTTCACAGTTGTCCCTTAGGGCTTTGTCCAGATTTCTTACTCTAATGGGTTGAGAGGTGTGCATTTTAGATGTCATATCCTTCACAAAATTCATGCTAATGTAAAACCTGTTATTCTATCAACTTTCTAAGTTTGTAATAGCAATATTTAGCAGTTGTCCCGTATGGCATTGTCCAGATTTCTTACTCTAACGGGTTGAGAGGTGTGATGAGTGATTTTGACCTTTTTAGATTGCCGTACAGCAATTCTGGTGTGTGTGGGGGAGTGTGTATTGTGAGAGCACTGCTCTCAGACATGCCCCCTGCACTCATACACATCCTCATGTACGTATTGGAGCATGGCAGCGCGCCTTCATACATATGCATGACGCACCACCGTGTTGCATGGGAATGGTCCCTTCTGTGCAGGAATAAGTTATTACTGCACGAACGTTTGCTGAATCCTGGGGAGAATCTTTTTTGTAACAGATGGCATTTTGCAGTGAATTGTGGTTCCATTGCTAGTTTTGTTTCTTTGCCATAACTCTTTTAAATTGTTTTATGTTTCTCCATTTAAAGTGTAATCACACTGATTTCATTGGACGAATGTGTGGTTTTCATGTTGTGCACATGTTGTAAGTATATGTGGGTTTGGCTGGTGTATAATTTTTGTGAAGATGTGCCATGTGTAATCTCTGTAAAAAAAATAACTTTTTGATTTGATACTTCTTTTTTTATGTTGCTGATTTTGTTATATTTTACTCGTTTTCCATTTTCTGTTCATTTCTGAGTTTAGTTTTCATTGTTAAAGTATTTGAATATTCTTGTACTGCTTTGTTTTCAAAATCTACACAGTACAAAAGTTTTAATGATGTGAACAATGAAGAATAACAAGCAGGCAGTGAGACCGTTTTAAACTATATTTTGCTGTTATTGTATATTACAATGGTTATAATCAAACTTTTCATGAAATTTCTTTTACCAGATTATATTTTGGGGAGCACAGAGTGAGGATAATGTACTAATTTTAGATTTGTTAAAGGACTTGCAAGATTTGACCTCAATCAGTTCTGCTACCACGCATGAAGTAAGACAGCTTGTCATCTCTTTGTGCTAGTTTGTCATTTGTATGCTCTCATTGTGGCTGCTGAGCCTGTTATGAGGGAGAATCTTCAGCATGTTCAAAACTAGAATTAACAAAGTATCTTGAAATGGATACAGTGGAAACAGTATGTGATTAAATCATTTGGATAATCTGAAGTATAAGTTATGTAGGATAAAATTAATTAGATTCACAAAATATACTACATTTCTGCATGAGGATGTTTACGATGAGCTTAACATCTGCTCTAACTTTAGAATAAAGCATTCCTTTTTTGTGTACAGAACAAAGATGTATATTTGTGCTTCCATTTCTTCCTCTGCATTAAGTGTTCATCTCCTTTCCCACGGCATGTTAAAACAATGAAGCAAGGCAATATTCATAAACATAAACATTATGCAGTTTAAATAGAGTCATATTTGCTCATCAAGACAAACAAACCGGATACTTCTTTGTCACAAAACTGCTTGGTATAATAAACTTTCCTTTGATTCCTTCTATGCCTCAGGCAAGTTTCCATTAAACTTGACTTAAAGGGAAAGTTATTAAAAAAAATGACATTTATATTAAATGACAGGAAGGTTGGTATTTATTTATGTTTGTCTGTTTGTTTGTTTGCATTTGTTAACCTGTAGACCTTTTTCATTCTCAAATCTTAAGAGCACTTTTTGGTTAAGTGACATGCTCAACGTCATATAATAGGCAAATGGAGGATAAGAAACTTAAACTTATTATCAAAGGAAGCAGCTTATCAGCAGTGAAAAATATAAATGGGAATACGCTTGGCATAATATACACTTAGCCAATAAATACATATGATTTATCTCACATATCTGTCCCTTTTAGTGTCTGAGATTATATGAACTTGTGAAAGCTTTAAAAAGAAGTTTAGAACATAATTATCTTGGAACTTGTGCTGAAATAATAATAATAATAACAATAATAAATATGCTAACACACTTCTTTATTATGCATCTGCAATGCAGCATCTCTCTCTCTCTCTCTATATATATATATATATATATATGTATACATATATATATATATATATATATATATATATATATATATTGGAGTGCTACAGAATCCTGAAAGCCCAAAATCCTGTAAATCAATATTCTGAGACCAAAATCCTGAAAGTTCAAAATCCTGAAAACTCAAAATACTGAAAACACACAAAATACCAACACTCACTATATTCCAGCACAAGTACATATAGAAACATATTACCATTCAACTATATGCAGGGGGCAAGCCCCCCCCCCATGCAACCCCCAGCCCCCCACACCCCCTGCTACTTAAATATATGAACTCCGAGACTGCACTTCACTACACTAAGTGGAATCTTGGAGTTGATATATTTAAGTAGCAGGGGGTGTGGGGGGCGCAGCTTATGATGGAATATAGTGAGTGTTGGTATCCTGTGTGTTTTCAGGATTTTGGGTTTTCAGTATTTTGAGTTTTCAGTGTTTTGAACTTTCAGGATTTTGGTCTTCAGGATTTTGGCCTTTCAGGATTCTGTAGCGCTCCTATATATATATATATATATATATATATATATATATATATATATATATATATATATATATATATGTGTGTGTGTGTGTGTGTGTGTGTGTGTGTGTGTGTGTGTGTGTGTGTGTGTGTGTATACATACATATATACAATGAAGTAGTACAGTAGTAGACTTTTTTAAATCTTTTTTTCCTTAACTGTTCACATCTTATTAAGTTTCCAGTCAGTTTAATTATAAAGTTCATAGAATAAAAATCATCTTCCACAACCTAATTTTCCTCCATTCTGTACATGGGGGCTGGGTGAAGGATCAGATTTTGCCATGAATCTCAATTCAATGACACCCACCTACCTTCTTTGATAATCATGCCTGAAAGTCACAGGCCTTCTCTCACACAATCCATTCATCCCTTTGTTGGACATCCTCATCTCCTCTTGCCTTCTTCTTGTCTGTCCCAAATCTTCTTCAGAAGATTGTTTTCAGCATGTCTGCACATGTGCACACACCACCAGAATCTGTTCTCTTTTACCTCCTTTGCAATTGGAGCTACTTGGGTTTCTGATCTGATTTTATAATTTCTTTGTTTACTCCACAGTGTGCGTCTCACCACCCAGCTCAGGCACTTAATCTCCATTACCTCTAGCTTTTCAGCTGCTATACCTTCACTACCCAGGTTTTTGTACCATGTAGTACTGGTGGCACCTTTGTTTTGTACACCTTACTTTTTAGCTTTTGTGGCATTCTTCTGTCATACACTACCCCTGATACTTTGTTCCATTTGGCTGCAGGCTCACTGAGTCTTCCTACTCAGGACTTCCCTTCTCCTCAACCACTCTTCCTAGATACTTGAAGCCATTAAGCTGTTCCACTATTTTTTTTTCTATTTCACGTTTTAGTTTCTTTTGATTTCCCCCATTTGCTGCCAGTACAACTGTAATATCTGTACTCAGTTTTGTCCCATGTGCCTTCTGTTTCACATTCCATTCAACTATCATTTGCTGATGTTCTTGTTCAAGGTCTCTATGCAATGACACATTGCCTGCATACATCACCTTTGTTGCTCTTTACCCTCAAACCTGTTTGCTAATGTAGTCCATCACCAGTATGAAAAGCAGTTGGCTCAGAGGTGAACCCTGATGCACACCCATTCCCACTGAGAACCCCCTGTATAAGTCTGAACACTTACTTGTGTCACTGGATCCTTGTACATAGCTTGCATTATTTCTACTAATGCTTCTACAATTTCAAACCGTCATGGGACTGCCCAAGTCAGCTTTCTTGGAACTTTGGTTTTGCCAAGTTTAGGAATGCCCAGTTGGACTCTTTCCTCATAACTAGATTCTTCTTAACTCTCTGTCTCACTGCAGACATTGGGTCAGTTGTGCTGCATCCTGATGTGAATGCAAACTCCCATCTTACTTTCTGCTACTCTGTGTATGCATTTATCTACAACATCTTCAGCACTGACATGCAGTTTGACAAGAGTTCGATGCCTCTATGCTGTTCATAGCTGTAAATCTCCCCTTTGTTCTTGTACACTGGCTCTAGAATGCTTATCCTCCAGTTATCCAGGAAATGTGTTTTTCTCCATATTGCTATGAGTACCCCCGAGACATTTCTCCACTAACTCACACAACATCTTGATCATATCTGTTGTGACCTCATCTGAACCTGCTGCTTTCCCTGACTTCATTTTCCTTAGTGCTACTTTTACTTCTTCTAGGATGAGCTCTTCTTCTACTTTCATTGTAGGCTTTGTCTTGGGTAGTACAGATTTTGTGGGGGGTTACTTCATTCAGAAGCTGCTGGAAGTACTCCTGTCTTCAATGTCCTGACTCCTAACCTTACTTTATCTTTTTCTTAAACTCTACTTGATTAGTGGTAGTGTTATATTTTCAGATGCATTGTGGAATCATATTTTGTTAAATTCAAGGGTAAGGCTTTGGGCAGTATTTACAGCCTGGGGTTATGCATTTTCATAGCAGTAATCCACAAAGAGCTTTGCTACGATGGTTTGCAGATCCCAGACTGTCAGGATGAGTATGAAAATGCAGGAGACTTTTTGTGAACATACCCCCTATCAGAAATATGTGACATGATTAATGCATAAACAAAAGGAGGGTAGCTGCTATGCTATCAAAGGGCTTTATATGTCTGCATGAGTTTGATTTGTAAACATGAATTTATAATGAGCTTATTTGCATTCAGTGTATCAACGGCCATGAATTTACACCAGAAAGCAGTAGGCTTCATGCAGAATACGAAGATGCGAGGGGCAGCTGAGTTGGTGCTTCTGCGTACCTGAACATTTTTACTGGAGGGGTGCTGGGTTAATGTTTTATTTTGATGCTTGTGCATACCTGGATATTTTACTGGAGGGGGTGCTTTGGGAAATGTTTCATTTCAGTGCTTATACCTGGGCATATTACTGAAGGGGTCATTTGGGTGAATATTTCATTTTGGTGCTTGTGCATACTGGGGCATGTTACTGAAGGAGCCACTTGGGTGAATGTTTTATTTTTCTGCTTGTGCATACTGAGGCATGTTACTGGAGGAGTTGTTTGGGTGAATGTTTCATTTTGGTGCTTGTGCATACTAAGGCATGTTAATGAAGGGGTCACTTGGGTGAATGTTTCATTTTAGTGCTCGTTCATGCTAAGGCATGTTACTGAATGGGTTGCTAGGGGAAATCATTTATTTGTGTGTTAGAGAAGTACTTGTGCATAAATAGTCAGACTGCTGAAGTGATCACTGTGCACAATAATGTATTGTGTCATTTTAGTATGTGTGCATACTAAATACAAACTAAAGAAGGGTCTGCTGGGGAAAATAATTAATTTGTGTGTCAGGGAATTCCTTGTGCATACCTGGACAAACAAGTTTGTGGACTGCAACTCCAATATCAAAGGTGAAGCACCACATTTAACAACTGATGTGCATACAGCAGAGATGTCGGACTATAAATTGCAAAAACACCTCATTAGCATGCTACACTTTGCACATTTCTTATTTGCATCTCATTATTTTTCAAGCCTTGCTCATTAGCATAAGTGGCCTCTATGAATTCGGCCTTCTCTATGCTCATTCGCAAGCATCAATAATTCTGTTATCACATTTGCACGACTATGAATACTGCCCTTTAAGTTTATGAGGTAACCATTTGAAATGTTGGTAATTGCAAGAGTGAGTCACAAAACATGGAGACTGAATGACCAAAATAAAACAGACTTATATATTCAAAGGCGAGAGATGTTTGACACTCACTCTTCTCCTGTATTTTCATTTTTTTCTTTCTTTGAGTGTCGACACTCTAAATGTCAAGTGCCAACATTTCAAAAAAGAGCCAAGTTAACACCCAGCACAGGCCTGGCTTGACCCATCACAATGTGGATTGACTGTTTCAGGCACACAGCCCATCCAATAGGCATGAAACCAACAAATTTAAGCTAGAGGGGGATCAACTATAGGATCCCATATGGGTTCTTTGTAAAGGAAGGAATACAAGAAACCCAAAAATGTGTAAACACTCAAGTAACTAATGCTTATAACAGTCCATGCCTTTAAGAACAGAAAGATCTTTGTATGTATTAGCAAGAACAGACCTACTTGATGAACTATTGAAAGCAATATAAAAAGAGGTCTGATGGAAGCCCAGGCACAGAGCATTTGCACATTATAAGAAGGAACTGTGTGTCTAGTGGTTCTTGGAGAGGAAATTAAATACAGTGGAAGAAGACTTTGGAGAAGAAGCTGGAAATTGTTGCTGTCAGAAGACTCCACAGAGATAGTTACCAGCAGACAGCGATTACCTGCAGTACGAAACTGAGTTAAATGTGCTTGTCCCAATTCCCTTCAGTAAAACACATCACACGAAATGGTATTTAACAACCTTTATTAAAACTTTCTTAAATATAACTTCAGTGAACAACATTTTGAACTTATTAATCACAGCAAAAATGTCCATGTAGTAATTTACCAGGGCAGCATATCCCCGCTCAACCTATCCAAATAAGCAGCATCACCACCACCACTCGCTTACTCTAACTTATTAAAGCACATCCCACCACTCACTTTTACCTCCCAGTCTCCTTGCATCCAGCAGCCAACACCAGAGGGGGAATAGAAGAGGGATATGCCCGCCCCTCTTCTCCACCCACCAGACTGACACATGCTGTTATGCCTCTCTTACTCCAATACCTTCACCAAACATTATAAAAACAAAGCAAAGTGTACATTAAATAAGTTCAGCCTGAACTCACTCAGGTGAGCTCTATCCTCTATGAACCAAACGGGGTTCCCGTCATCAAAGTCCCTATGCCTTATGGTATGAATACCCAAACTGCCCAGTTGCCTCACTAACCTAAAACTAACAAACTGACGGGTTTGGTGTATAGCCATAAAACTGGCAGTATTTCTCCAAAATAAATGTGGTACTATTTCAGACCACACAATACACATACTTAGATATACCCTTTTCAAAGTAGCTAAATCCTCTAATATCCCCATACACCAGCTGAAGCTTTGGAATTATTCCCAAATCATTACCTGCCAAATGAACTACTAAAACTCACAGAAGCCCAATTTCCAACAGTATGTCTGCAAACTCCTCCACAAGCTGATGCCATCTGAGGCCTCTGATACCATGCCATATGACTCTCCACCCCAACGATGTAAACCCAACTTGCTGCCAGCTGGCCTAACTGCAGCCCACTTCACTGCCCAATGAATATAGTAATGACCCAGAATGACAATCTCCTTTCCTGGAAAAAATATATTAAATTACTAAAACAACCACATAAACCTATTATCTAACATAAGACAAAAATGCATTTGAAGACCAGCAACCCACCCTGTTAATAACTTCAACTGACCTGCCTTCTCTCGTTAAATCAGAAGCCCTTCCAATGCGAAAGGAGTGAGTGGAAAATCTCTCTCGCAGAAAAAGAATACACTGAAAAGCCCTCTTCATCACACATACAAACTGATTACCCACTATCACCTTACCCCCTCTTGACTGAAAAACAAAGTCCTGAGGATTCCCCGCATGAGTCTGCAGTAATCTTCTAGCCCAATCCACTGAACACAACCAGCCATTCCTGTACATTCTCAGAACTATCTGCATGCCCCTTGCCCCTCCCCAACTGATCTGTCTTAGATCTACACAATCAACTCTGCACTGATGCAGAAAATACCATTACATCCCACCAAACCAGTGACCCTAACAACTCTGACACCATAAGTGCTCCATGATACATCCATAAAGATAATGTCATCCACAAAGTATAATCCCCTGAATCACCATTCACCAAAGCTAAACCTCACAACAAAACCTTCTGAACCTGTTTTGTCAACGGCCATCCCCTGTCCATCTTAACACCGGCAGCTCTACCCTATCGCTTTAACATACAAACCACTGTCCAAGATTTAGGAAAATCATGCACTCCCACCACCTGTGCAAATATACTGATAGTGGCCAGGTCCACCTTAACTGCTTGAACAGCCTTACATTGCACCCAAGCCTGAGCTAAGTATTTCAATAACAATTCTTCTGACCAAACTTCCTGTTCCTCAGGCAGCTGCAAGACAAATGTATCAAAATCATGTAATGCCCTATCATATGCCTTCCTCGTAGAAGTTGCCCAATACTGCTGTATCAACCATCTGGTTACTTCAGTCTAATCTGCCAGAATTCATCTGGCAACACCACCAGTTCATCCACTGCACACCTATAAAAGAAAAATTAACAAACTCCACAAAACCAACTTTTGTTAATACTAACAAAAGCAAATCAGACTTCGCTATCTTAGACTGTAAAACTCACTCTACTGCAATACTGTCTGAATGAAGAATATCCATCTTCCCATTCAACTGCTCTTGCCACACCACAGACACCTCCCAAATAGGCATTGATTCCAAAAAGGTTACACATCTGTTCCAGTCATCCTTCCAATCTCTCGGCCATTGAGCTGCAAACCATTCACCACTGAAAAACACTCCCATTCCAATATCCCCTGCTGTGTCTGTAAATAACTGCAATTCCCCTTGACCAACCAAATCCGACTGCCAAAAGGAAACACCATTAAACTGCTTCAAAAAGGGCAACCACACTGCTAAATCAGCACAAACTCGCTAACCAATCCTCGCCCAATGATGTTTAATTCTCCCCCCTTTTAACAAAAAAGCCACAGACATACAAAATGTATGACCCAGGTGAATTGCTTGACATGCAAAATTCAGTAGTCCTAAGAGCTCCACAACAACCCTGATCCACACCTTATCCTTGCAACTCACCTACACAATCTTCTCCTTCAAGATTGTTTTCTTCTTGAACATTAAACAAAACAATCCACATCCCGCATCTACTAGCAATCCCAAAAAGATAATGCCTTAACAAGACCTTCTAACTTCTGTGTAGCCAGTGGGACACCCAGATCCTCACACATCCCCAAAAACTCCCACATATCATCCATAGCTCCTTCAAACCTCTCACCTACTAATAAAAAAGCATCCGGGTAATGGACTGCCTTCTGAGTGCCCACCTGCTGTTGCCAAATCCAATGGAATGCAGTGCCAAACTTCTCAAAAGTGGCATAGGCCACTGAACATCCCAATGGCATAGTCTTGTCAAAGTAAAACTTGTTCCCAATTACAGTGCCTAACAATGGCCACTCTTCCTCCTGCACCAGTAGTAACCCAAAAGTAGAGTAGAATCTATATCCACCTTTACCAACCATGGATCTGCAAACCCCAAATGACCTGTATCGTGTCATGCAATGAAGTATAACTCACTTTTGCATCTTCTACTGAAAAAAAATAATTTAACAGAGTTCCCTTCTGGATAGAGCAAATGTTGAATCAACTGAAATTCAGTGGGTGAGTGATTAGGAACCAAACCTAATGGTGAGACCATAAAACTGCCAAAGGGAGGGAGGTCAAATGGGCCCATTAACCTACCTGCACACAGCTCCTTTTCCACCAAACCCTTCAAAATCTCCTCCATCCCACGCACTGAATGCAAATTCTCACAGACTGAGCCAGCCCCTCCGCCTCTCAATTTAATAGAAAATCCCCCAGAAAATCCTTCAATTAATTCTTTCACAACTGCCCAATCAGGAAATGGCTTGAGCATGTACCACAATACCCACACATTAATGGGTGAATGCATCCCCCAGTCTTCCCCTCTGGCCCCAAAAAGACACTCCTCCCCTCTGCCCACACAAACTCTCCTGACTTTGAAATATTTGAAATCTCTGAAAGGAAGGTGGTAACTCTCTTATTTCAGCTGAAAGAAAATCTGGGTTTACCAAGTTGCCTTCCCAGTGGCCACACTGCATGGGCGGATGTACTCCCGCACATTTGAACAAGTGTCTGAGAACCTGCATGCCACCCACAAGCACTGCCTCACATTAAAGGCCCAACAACTCCCACCTCTTTCCCTCCTAGCTTACCCCCTCTGCTAACAGCCACAAAGCTATCCATTAGCATGGCCAACCAGATGTCAGAGTTCCTAACTTCCCAGTCTAACGACTGATCCACCTCTTTTCACTTACAAAACTGCTGATCATGCCACAACCAGGCATTCCTCCCCTGCAGATGTTATGTCTCACTGATCATGAGAAACTAAGCCAGAAGTGGTAATAGCAGAAAGTTATTGTTTTCCAACCAAATTCCATGTAATACAGAAAACCCAAATTGCCCCATGGTCTAACCCACAGCTTACTTACTCTGCTTTGCCCCAACACCACTAAGGCCACTAGGAGATCATTGTTATTTGCTGTTTCTGCTTCCGTCAAGTGTTACACCCCTTTGCATCAATTAGCTGAAAAACATCAACATACTCCCCCTTCCAGAACTCTTCTTTAACTGTCACCAGTATGTAAGGGGTCATAAAGACCCCCACTCCCCCTTGACCTAAGGCCTGTGTAGCTAACCAATCCCCTGGTCGGATCCCAAATTCTGAACCCACTGCTTGCTGCTGTGACTCCACCAGTCCTACAGATGACCCTAAACTCCCTATAGACATCCCTAAGCTGCCTTCCACACTGAACACATCCCCATGGAGCTGCCCATCTTCAGTAAACCTCTCCTGATCCTCTATGATGTTTACCCTCTCCCAGAGCTGCTGAAGTGACTCCCAGTCCTTGCCTAACCCCAGACTATCCCCAAACTGCTCCACATCTGACATGTCCACATGAACTCCCAGCAATGTACCTGCGACTGCATTATGTACAGCTCCTGCAGCTGGAACTTCCACTGTGGCATCATCTGTCAACTGCCGTGCCAGCTTCCATTGGGCCCCTGACCTGGTCTTCACCTCCTTCCCACTCCTCTTCTGACTGGACACACCAGGTTCTTCTGCCTCTGCAGACTCACCAATTGGCAATTCTCAAAATAACTCTTCTGCCAGTGAGACAATGCCTGCACACCTCTACCTCAAACTCTACATTCCCGCCATCTGCAAAAAAAAAAAAAACAACATTAAGAACTTTGTCCATAGGAAAAAAATGCAACTTCCCTTAAGCCACCCAGCTAGTGAAAATAGACTGTGCCATTGACTCAAAAGCTTGAGCCTGCCAGCATTAACTGTTGCCCATCCTGCAGCCAAAGATTATCTGCCCCAGTCTTATTTTACCTGACCTGGACCTCCATCTATCAGTAAACGGTACCGTTCTCTGACCCTAGTCTCCCTTTTTTTTTTTTTTTTGAAGGATCAAACCCTACCCCATGTATTTTCAGGTAAGCTTCTTCTTTGTTATGCAAAACATTTCACATACGTATGCCTCTCACTCGTCTCTTTCAACTACCCCCCGTTTATAAATATATATATATATATATATATATATATATATATATATATATATATATATATATATATAGTTCCCCTTCAGAAGACTGAAACATCATAAGCTCGAAATTCATAAGCCTGAAACCAAAAGCCTTAAAATTCAAAAGCCTGAAAACTCAAAAGCCTGAAACTCAAAAGACTGAAAACACACAGAATACAAATAATGCTAATATGCCAGTACAAAGACACACAGAAACACATACAAAACAAAGCATAGCAGTTGTCCCCAAGTATGAGCTGGGGGGCCAAGCCCCCCTGCACCCCCCACACCCCCTGCTACTTAAATATATCAACTCCAATAATGCACTTAGTGTAGTGAAGTGCAATCTCGGAGTTGATATATTTAAGTAGCAGGGGGTGTGGAGGGTGCAGGGGGACTTTCCCCCCTGTTTATACTTAGTGGAAAGTAATATGGTTAATGTTGTTTAAAGTCAGTATATGTGTTTTGTGTGTTTTCAGGCTTTTGGGTTTCAGGCTTTTGAATTTTCAGGCTTTTGGTTTCAGGCTTATGAATTTCAAGCTTATGATGTTTCAGTCTTCTGAAGAGGAACTATATATATATATATATATATATATATATATATATATATATATATATATATATGTACATCAGCATGGCTGCATGCACACACAGCAGTCCACCAAGCAAGGACAAGTCCTCACCAGAATCAGGGACAAATCCAGAAATAACCAAGGACCATCAGGAATACTTTTTTAATGTTTAACTACAGACATTGACAGAAAAAAATGAATGTGATTTAATAAGCCTCCTTGAAGTAAAAGAACCCTATAACTCTAAATACTGTCCTATCACATCTCACTCCCTTCTTCTAAAAGTGAGAATCAAACACTGTGCCTGCAATGATGTTTGCTTCTTCTCCGTGTATGTGAAGTAAACACCTTGACCATTATGCCAACACTGAACTTTTTTCCCTAAGCATCACCCATTTAGTATGGATTAAGAAGGACAGACATGAGATTAAGTCAAGGCTAGGGACATCACTGAAAATCTGGACATTTGAGACATCCACTGCTCTGTGCACTCACACCAAAGCAGTGAGGGATTCAATGTGGACAACACTCTGCCCAACAGCCATTTATCCACCGCATTCCTCCTTGCTAACTGCACACACAGCACAGCATTCATAGATATAATATTTTATTATGATTTTGCTTTTGTTCCTATTTATTTATTTATTTTTGTTTTTAAACTTAACGTATCCTCACCTGCCAAAGCAGTGAGGGATTCTAATGTGGACTGATCATCCGCATTCCTGCACTACCCCCCCCCCATAACAGTTAACCCTTCACTGCACATGTGGAGCAAGTGACTGTTAATATGGATGTCTTGTGGACTATGAAACATCACTTGTGGCTCAGCTGGAAGCATACCAGCCATAAGCAAGTTGTGGGAAATCATACCACCACCACCAATGAATGTTTAATGTAAACTACGGTACTTGGCACCCCTCACCAGTGCACCAGGCCACATCCTACACAAGAAAAGGAACTACACCATAATACCCTACAAATGCTGCATCTACAATACTGATTAGAGGACCTCCATGACCTACCAAAGCAACCAACCATACCTTATCACTGTCTGCCTAGCATAAAAACAACAGAATGACAAAACAAGAAAACACTACCCCAAACACCTGAACCACTACCCCCATTTATACAATACCTCCCACAAAGCTGTAACCACCACTAACAGCCTACAAAGATGGGCCAATCCACCCAAAAATAAGCAAGCTCACACACTCAAATAACTTTACTAAGTGCTGAGGGGGTTGTTACCAAGCACTATCCTGGGCTTGAAGAAAAGGAGGCAAAAAAAAAAAAAACAACCATTACCCACTTCCTCCATGCCCTCAGTTATTAATATCTCTGAAATAAAGACAGGTTGCCTCAGATGTAAGCCTGCAATACAGCAAGTTCTTGCCTAAATCTGATCCCCTCCTCAGCTACACTCACATAAATTCATCTAAGCTCCTCCTTATGCCTACTTCACTTCCTCACAGACCTCCTCCATCATAATTTAACCCTTCCTTACCCACAGCTCTACTAACCTCCTTCAACTTCCTTCCAAACCTAACACCCCCCCCCCACTCACCAGACCTTTAAGCCCTCTCTTTCGCCATCTCCTTTTAACCACTAAACACTGAAGATGTCTAGGGACAAATTAGTGTGTTCCCAAACCTCACTTGCTATGCATTTAAACCACAAGGTTGTGTTTTACTTATAAGAACCTGCCTTATTTTTATTATATATACTACACAGCATTGTTTTTATAAACACTTGTAGTCTCAGCTACTTTAATAATATCTAGTAACACATTGGTGATGTTATAGCCAGTTGTTCATAAAATATATGTATATGTCTTTAAAACGTGTTGACAGAATATTTGATTTGTAGGAACAATTTCACAGAAATTAATCAAATCACAAGGTCTTAAATAATAATTACTCTAGTAAAAAATAGATTAGCCTGCACAGCTAAATTCGGCATGTTAGTTCCTCAGTGAAGTATCATCTGAAATGAAGACCTGGCGGTGTGGATTGAAGGAACGCTCACTTTAAGCTATCCTGAGGAACCTAACTTGTGAATTATACCTTGTGATATTACCTGCTATTAGAGATGAAAATAGAACAAGAGAGGCATGCAGCCTTGAGCTTCTTGAGACCTGTGAGAGGCCTGTATGCTGTCACTTTTGTTTTGGTTATAAGACAGAATATAACTTAGAAGGGCTTTGTGGACTGAACACTATTTCAACAACTTGAATGAATTATCATGTAATTCATAGGCAAACATACATTTATGTAAAAGAAAACATACCATGTTAGCATGTTCACAGTTACAAACATTATACATCACACACGTTCTTGTATACAATTATCATCAATCTAACATTATATAAATTGATCAGTTTCTACCTTCCCTTAAACCTCAATCCTTCTCCAAAACATTATTCTGCATGTACTGTTCTCATTATTTCCAATTCTGTCTATGTAATTTGCTCCTTCCCTTTTCTACAGATCCCATTTCCAGTTTTTTTAGCTCCATTACAATATTCACTACTTGAAATACAGTTGGTTTAGACACCGATTTCCATTTTATCGTAATTGCTTTTTTGGCAGCCACCAGAATTAATCTTAACAAGGCATTACTGTGCCTAGGCAATTCAGATCCTGTATTCCAGCTCAAACAAAATCAGTGCTTTAGTTGCATCAATTTACTCACCCAATATTTCTGACAGAGTACTCTGTAGGACATTTTTAAAGTCTGCCAACTTCTAAACATATGTTCCCAGTTACCTTTTTCTTGCTCACCATACCTCCAACATTCGCCCTGTACCTGAGGAAAATTTCTTTGGAGTCTGATTGGGGTATAAAATACCTGTGTAAATACTTTCAAGCAATCCTAAGCCTTCTGGATTTTTTTGCATATTTGGGGGTCATACATATGTCTTCTCATTATTTCTTGTGAATTGCTCATCTAGTCTCTCTTCACAGTCTTTTTTAACCTCCTCTGATTGATTCATATAGCTATAATGCAATATTTTATATGACCTATTAATTATCCAGCGGTACCCATTCTAGATTCAACTAAAAACTCTACGAAAGCAGATCTTTCACTTTGGATTCCCCTGTCGCTTTCTCTTTGCTTATACTCTGATACAGAGAAGGCAGTCTCAAGCCTGCAGTCCAATGTCTTCTTGCCCTCTTCCCACTATCAGCAACAAGCAAACACAGACCATTCAAAGGTTCCTTCCAACGGGGAGCCAAGGCTAAGGAAGTGAAGAAAAACTGCAAGGAACCATTACCCATTAATTATTCATGAATTTATTGCACATACAGCTTATTTGTATCAGCACTATCAAATGTCTATCATGCACATAATTAAATGTCCACGATTATAGAGCTGAATTGTATTTTTGCATAATGTCCTTAATATCTGTCCCAGAATAGGCATTTTGTATATCCACCTAATACAGGTATCTTTTGTTTTTGTTTCTGTATTTATATCTGAAATATGAATTTAAACATATGTTAGATACTGTTTTTATTATCTATTTTATTATCTATTATAGAGGCTCAGCATGATACTTTGAATTTAGATAGACAAAGGACAAATACCTTCTGATGTTTTAATTATATTTCTTGATGAAACAACTTTTTGATGTTTTAAGTTAGTTTTAGTCTGTTAAAATGTCTTATTAATGGAGTACAAGTTAAATTGAGTAAACTTGTTTGTAAATTAAATATTGTTTGAACAGGAGATTTAGTACTCAATATTTAAAGGAAATACTATTGAGAATATATGCTACCTAAGAAGCTTTATAGCTGCTTATAATGCTGCTTTCCCTTTAACTGATAGCGCTAAGTTGTTTTAATTGGTTTTTTAATTGATATGTGTAATTGATTAATTGAAATGGTTTTTTGTATTTAAATGGTGATATTTTTGTACTTGAGTATAACCTGATGAAGTGCACCGGGATGGTGCGTGAAAGCGCTTGTTCTTCTTTTTACAACAACAATTAAATTGTGGATTTAAAGTCGTGGTGGTTCCTTGCAGTTTTTCTTCACTTCCTCTTCCCACTATATTACCTTTCTCTCTGTAGTTAGTTGCTCCCAATACCTTGGTTCCTTTGTCAATTTGCTCCAGTAAATTGCAGCCCTCTTCTTGCCTATTCTCTGTACCCCTAATTGCAGTCATCCCTATCAGCAGAATCTCCTTTCTCCATTATCGTGTTGGCTTTGTTCTTAGAATACTTTCTGCTACTTTATAAATATAAAATAATATTCTGCATGGATGTTGTTATTCTCCTTAATGGTCTGCATTCAAAATCCCTCTGTATCCATATTTCTTGAACCCCCCCCCCCGCTTCATTACCATCCTTTTCCACTATAAATTATAGCTTTATGAGTGTGTTATGCATATGAGCCTTAACTATGTAGCTCTAAAATATTCTTTTGAATTGGTAATCCTACTCAGACCCTTGCCCTCTTCCCATGCCAGATGAAATCTGCCAACTCTTTATCAATTACTCTCCACAACTTATCTTCTGGTTGATAATAAGCCTTACCTGTAAATAAAACTAAAAGGATTA
This sequence comes from Protopterus annectens, assembly GCF_019279795.1. Taxonomy (NCBI): domain Eukaryota; kingdom Metazoa; phylum Chordata; order Ceratodontiformes; family Protopteridae; genus Protopterus; species Protopterus annectens. The sequence continues at coordinate 1,087,287,610 of NC_056730.1, read as the reverse complement.
AAACATTTTCAGTGATTGTATTTTGCTATTCATATCCACAGACAAGAGTTTCTACTTTCTAAGTTTTTGTATTACTTTTTGTTTAGTGTCTTCCCAGATATTCTTAGCTGCCATAGCAGAATCTTTTTTATTCCATACTCCTAAATACTTCATTTTATTATGTTTGCATAAGTACGGGTATCTTAAATTCAACCTGCATATGCAGCATTGCATAAAAATTAATCAAAAACTAGGGATGCTTTATAGAGCCAAAATCTTTATTACCAACACAACTAAAACTACACTTGCCACTACTTATCTCCTCCCCGCACTTAGTTATGGTACTCCCATCCTTGCTAACCTTCAGGCATCAAAAAAAACAAAACATAAGCAATGCTGTAACAAAGTTGCTAAATTTGCAGCAAATACCCCTTTCAGAACTCACTACTGTATAGCACTAAAAAGCCTAAATTGGCTAGAACCACTCCACCAACTAACATATACAAAGCTTCTTACCACCTATAAAATTATCCAGAATGCATCTGCTTTTCCAGCAATACATAACATTTTACACAACTATGTTCCCAGTTAGTTACTATGATCCAGTGACCAAAAATTCCTGTCTGTCCACAAACCTGCAGCATCCCTACAGTGTCATCCTCCCTAGTAAGATGCAACCACAAAATGGTCACTTTCAAAGTCACCGTCTTCCCTGCCCCCCCCCCCAGCTAGGGTCAAACAAATAAAAACTGATTACAACCTCCCGAAGGAAGGTATAAACATATTCACAGCCTCCTCGCCCTCTATAGGAACTGGCACATATGTCCAAACCTGCACCAAACTATACGAACATTTATATAGCTGCATGGAATCAGGAATACACGACAGGACAAAATCCTCATCCTCAAGGAAGATTAAACCTGTCTGGGGGATATCTGCAATAAATTAATTCTATAATAAAAGGAAAAAAATGCTGTCCAAGACCATGAAGGAGCAGGTGACTAACTGGAAGAAATCTGTCCTTAGCATGAACAAGTAAATAAGAGCACTAGTTAAATCCTCCAAAGCAAACTTTGAGTCCAAAATGACCACATCTACTAAAGACAATCATAAGGCTGTTTTGACATATGTCCGCAAACTCAAAGAAAGCACTCAGATCTGCTCAGAACTGGTGGTCAAGGACATCACATACACAAACACCATAGATATAGCCAACCTGCTGGCAGACAAGTTCATTGAAAACATCACCACTCTGCCTCCCCCATCAGTAAATCAGGACATCTTCAGAACCTGCTCCCCTCCCCTTATCTCTAGGGAGAAGGTCATCACTGCCCTCTCAAAGGCAAAAAATACAGCCTCCATGGGACCTGATAACATCCCAGGCTGCATCCTACATGAACTCAGGCAGGAACCTGCAGCATCATTAGGCACCCTATACAACCAAATCATGAGTACCAGCTTCAACCTAGCCGAGTGGAGGACAGTCACTGTCATCCCTTAGCACAAAGGTAGAGCATCCAGTGATCCAGGAAATTATAGACCCATCAGCCTAACTAGCTTGCCTTCAAGACCATGGAGTGGATTATTATGGACCTCATTAACAAGGACATTGGCAACCTCCAAACACTCAATCCCATACAGTTTGGTTTTGTCAAGGGGAGGTCATGCCTGTTAAATTTGGTCGACTTCTTTGAGACAGTCACCAAAGCCATGGATGAGGGGAAGATGGTGCACACCGCCAACCTTGACCTGGCCATAGTCTTCAATACTATTCCCTATTTGGGTATAATAGACAAACTCTCTCAACTAGGCATCAATCCGTATGGTTCCAGATATGTAGCAAACTGTCTCACTGATAGAACCCACCTAGTTAAAATAGGAGAAGCCACCTCAAGCAGTAGACCCATAATGAGAGGTGTACCCCAGGGATCAGTCTTGAGGCCTCTGTTGTTTGGAATATACTTTTCTGAGGTGCAGGCCAAAACCAATGGGCTATGGTTGACCAGGTTTGCAGATGACTGCAAGCTGGGTGGTGTCATCAATATCCCTAGTGATGTGGACATCCTTCAAGAGGGTCTCACCCAAAGAAATGACTGATGCCAGAAACATGGCCTCAAACTGAATGCCAAAAAATGTATCATCATTCCCTTTGGGAGAGTGACTTCCCCACAAATTATCACATTAATAACAAGGTCCTAAGCATGCACTCACTTGTGACAGACTTGGGCACCCAGGTTGATAGCAAACTGACTTTTGACCACCATATTGCCTCCATTGTATGGAAAGCTTTCTACATGACCCACCTCATTAGTAACGGTATCTCATCCAGGGACAAAGTGGTCATAACATCCCTGTATTCTTTCTTTATAAGACCCATTATTGAGTACAATGTTCTTTTCAGCATGTACCTCACAAAGCACATGCAGCAGCTGGAGAGACATTAGAGGTTCCTCACTAGGAGAATCTAGGGTCTCAAACATTTACCATACAAAGGCTAAATGCCCTGTTCCTCTACTCAGTCTCATATAGACTCCTTATAGGTGACCTCTGTCTGGCATACAAAGCAATGTCAGACTCTGCCTTGATGGGACTACTGCATATTCGCAAGTCAAGCTCCACTCGAGTAACCAGCACACGTGACCTCAAGCTGGTCTGTGACATCAATAGGACTTGTTGGCAGGGCAAATTTGGGTCCCAGAGACTCCCCATTCTGTGGAATAGACTCCCTCTCCACATCATGCAGAGTACCTCATTAACCCTTTTTATATGCAAACTGGTTAACTGGATGGGGAACAGAAAATACACCCCTGGGATTCCACCTGTGTCCCTGATGGACAGGGACATCGGGTGCTGACCTGTCAGAACATGGGCTAAATTCTTGGCTAGGCTTGTAAGGGCCTCAGGGCCAATAGCCTAGTAACTTCCTATGATCCTATGATGCTATGAACCATATCAAATCTGCTGGGTATTTTCTAGTACTCGTACCATGTGGCTTAGGCCTGGAACTCCTAACCTCTACCATCAGGTCAATACCCTCCCTCCCATCCTTCAAAACCATTCTGAAAGACTTCCTAGCCAAAAGCAGACTCTCTTTTTGTTCAGTACTAGGATAAGCTATATCCCTAAATGTGAACAAGCATCTATTCATAACTTATAGGTGTTACTCTCCCTTCTTCACTCACATCCTTACTTCCAGCAATTTTTCTCCCTTTGCTTTTTCTACAAATATACCATAAGCATGCTTTTCTCGCACTTCATATTGCAATTCCTGTTTGTGTTATACTAGCTTACCTTTAATTTCTCTATAAACTAGCTAAAATTTCTCTTAATATTAAATCATTGTCATGTAACATATATCTTTTATTAATCAATGTTTGATATTGTATCTAATTTAGTATAATTATTTGAACTGTAGTTTTGTTTATATTGTTGTTCAAAATTAATCAGTAAAAACAAAATGAAAACTCCAGCAAAGCTAGAACTTCCACTGACTGACTTCCCAATCCTCTTATACTAAAGGCATATGGGATATATGCAAATGACCCTTATAAACATCAGGTATTTCAGCTAATTGGCAATTCTGAATCCCCATGATTTGCATTGTCATTTTAATGGACAATTTCAGTCCAATGAATCCAAACCCAGTAGCTATTGGCCTTGTTATGACCTCATCAACACAGCACAAGCAGAGTTTTTAATTAACCATAAGAAACACAGGGCTGTTATACACAGCTGATGTCCATTATCATTAGGGTCACTCCAAAAATATTCCAAACAACAAACTAAAACAATAAGTGAGAAGGTCACTGAAAAACCAATCACTAAAAACAAAATGAAAACTCCAGCAAAGCTAGAACTTCCACTGAGTGACCTCCCAAACCTCTTGTACCAGAGGCACATGGGATATATGCAAATGACCCTTATGAACATCAAGTGTTTCAGCTATTTGACGATTCTGAATGCCCATGATTTGTTTCGTCATTTTAATGGACAATTTCAGGCCAATGAAGCCAAACCCCACTAGCTGTGGATATGCATATTTTGACCTTGTTGTTAAAGATTGTAAAATTATTGTTTTTAAATTTTTTGTAATGCTTTGAAGCTTTTCTCCCTGGGCCTCTACTGAAAATGGGCTTCTACTCAATCAGACTTTCCTTGTAAACATGTCAGTAAATTAATTAATTAAGTAATGCTACAGTATGACAAAAGCTGGAAAGAGTGGCTCAAAAATAGAACATGAAATACATTTCAAATTTTCAGGCAACTAAGGCATAAAACAAAATACCAAAGAAAACATGGCAAAGCAAACCTGTTATAACATCCAACAAAATAAATGTCAAAACAACCTAAAACTCTTCTGGACATCCACAAACAAACTTTTACATCTAGGCTAGACTACCACTCCATCCTTATATCCAAAAATACTACTGATTCAATTTCCACATGTTTAACAGCTATTTTATACAGACTATATAATCCATTATAGACATTAATACTTGCACTACCCTCTCAGTATCTGCAGTGCCTGCTAAATATCCTCAGCTATTTGACTTCATCCCAGTACCTACCTCCACCATTAAAAAACTCCTACATAAGCTAAAACCAATGACCCTAGCGGCTGACCAATTCCCCTCCAACTACTTAAAAATGTCTGCAGATGCAATTGCTTTTCTAGTCTTTATATTGATAAATATATCTATAGCTAAAATATGTTTCCTCCATCTGAAAAAAATCCTTTATTATTATATCTTTACACAAAGGTGGCACATCTACTGAGTTTAATAACTACATGCCCATTGCAATCCTCTACACACTATCAAAAATACTTGAAAAATATATTCATGCTCAGCTTCTATATCACCTAAATTCAAATAATATGGTCCCTGAAATTTAACATGGCTTTAGACCCCACCACAACACAACTACTGCCATCCTTCACTTCAACACTATAAACCAGCATAGGAACAATGGTAACCTAGTGTCACCTGTGTTCATAGACTTACACAAAACTTTTAATACTGTATCACACCAACATATACTCCCTGAACTCTCTTCTATAGATCTCTCTTAATCCTCCTCTAAATGGCTCCTTAGTTATATATCTGGAAGGCAACAATCCGTCAAATGACAACAGGGCCTCTCTTCCTCTCTCCCAATTACCATCACTGTCCCTCAGGGCTCTATACTAGGACCCCTTCTCTTTAATATTTGTATAAACAAGCTTCACAATGCTATAGACCAAACAAATATAGTACAATATACAGATGATTTGACTTTAATATGTACAGCCCACACAATATCCAGACTCTGAGAAATCACTCAAATTTCTCTTCTATCAAACCTGGCTGAAAAATTCAAACTTACCCCTTAATCTCAATAAAACAAAACTGACACTCTTCACTGCAAAACAGTATCACAATCAAAAGGAATATGTCTTGATTAGATCTTCAAATAATGCTAAATCTGTGGTAGTACCACATATTAATAAATTATTAAGCATTGTAATAGATTGCAATCTTAAATTTGAGTAACATATTCTTCAAACAATTAAAAAGACTCACCAGAGACTTGGCTTCCTTTACAAGGCTATACGGTACCTTACAGGCCTGGCAAGAAAAACCTTAGTCAAATAAGCCTTCTGTTACAACAAATAGCTAAATTTGCTCCCAGCACTGCACAGTGAAGTCATCACTACTAAGTCTTAAAACAGTTAAACTGGCTGGAGCTTAACAAGTACATAACATACTCTCAGCTAGTTACGGCATTGAGATGGATATATTGTCCTGAAAAATGCCCTGCATTAAAAAACATATTATTGCCTTGCATCCGCACAAGGGATCTCTGCTCCACTGATATTTCTACTAAGTACCACAAAAGCAAATAATTAATCAGGGAACTCATTATACTCCTGTTACATCTCCAAACTCTGGAGCACCATCCCTACACAAGTAAGAATGACTAACAAACTCCCAAGCTACAAAATCCAGTCAAACAGTACCTTATCCAATCCTGGTCATGCTCATGTTCATCACCAGGTAGAGACCTCTAGTGAAAGCACAAACTTCTTATTGATTATAACTTTTTCCCTCCTCTACTTAAATTGCTACACCCCTAGCAATTTCCTCTCCTGCACTTGAATCAATACACCCATCTTCACCCCCTTTTAAACAACACTTCTCATCTTTCTCTTTTTCTAACTGCCTCCATCCACCAGTCTACCCCTCTCATGCATCCTCTGTATATCTAGAGTATAAATCTTCTAGATACACCCAATTTGGAGCAGGCAGCCTAAACCGAACTAATCCTGTACCATGCTCTATCTGTCATATGCTGTTCTCCTTATCCTCCTATGCAATACTAATATCTCTCCTCCCCTTATGCATAATTTTATAACTTACTTCTTCATATCTCTTAAAGTCTTTGCAAACCTATGCAATACTAAAATCTTCCTTCCTATATAATTTTATAACTTACTTCATTACATATCTTGAACTCCTTGCAAACCTTTCTTTACTGAAATGAAAGAATGGTAAACTTCTTTTACAACAATGTTTTTCCTTTTACAATATCACTCCATTTATTTCCTGAAAGATTTTAGAGCTACAAAAACTCTATAGACTTGTAATTGTTGATGTAAATACTTTACTGTATATACCTATCTTGTAATTATGTTTGGTTTTTAGAATAATTGTTGTTTTTCTGAGCACTGTTGGAAATTCACTTAATAATATAAATGTACTGTAATGGAGCTTTTCTTCCTGTCCCCCATTGAAAATGGTCTCTGCCTAGTCAGACTTTCACGGTCAACAAAGACAAATAAATAAATTAATTCATTAATTAACAATAAAAATAGCCACAGTAAACTGCAAGGTTTGACAGACAGGCAATGGAAAAGTAGATTGAACATGTCACATTAATGTATGGAATCCAGGGAAGGAAGCAAATAATTCTGCATAGAGTTTGCAAGTTTCTACCTGAAGTATGCACACAGAAATCCTTATCAAAAGTGCAAAAGTGGGATGTAATAAAATTTCCCTTAAAAATAAAAGGGAGTTTTCATAAATATATAGAACTAAAATTGAAAACATAACATAGAGATGAAACCTGCAATGAAAGTCAGGCTGACACGTAATACAGTACCGGAGTCACAAAAACAGCGAGTAAGCGAAGAAGCTAAAATGTACTTAAATTAGACATAACTGAAAAGTCATAGAATGATGGGAGCAACTCAGTGGTGCTAATCTTGAATCCTGATGGAAGTATCGTGGCTTATAATGACAAAGAAACTCAACAGCATTTCAGTGTTTGATAGATACCCCATGTATGTAACTGACAAGATGACAGAGGCCTTAGACAAGGCTAGATACTTGACAAAATCAGAAATGACAAAGGTACACTAGCAGATAATACTTAACTCCTCTGTGAAAGAAAAAAGCAGCTTTTGTAACCCATGATGATTTATTTCAGTACACAGTGCTACCATTTTCGCTTATATGGAGACCTGGTTACCTTTTGTTGTCTGATGTATGAAATACTAAAGCCTCATTCCTGCTATATTATGACATACCTGGATGACATTCATTCAGAGGACTAGGAGTTTCACTCGCCTAAAGTCAGGTTGTGTTAGCATCCATAAAGCATGCAGGCTTCAGTGTAAATGCTAAGAAAAAGTAATCTGCATATGATGGAAGGCAAGTTCTTAGGGTATCTTGTAGGATGAGGGATGGTAAGACCACAGTTAGAAAATATAGATGCTTTAAAACGTGACTGGTGTCATCTACTAAAAGAGTCTAGAAGGCTTTTCTTGGATGAACTAGACCTCACAACAAGGAAACCTTCTGTCAAACTGCAATGGTCCCTTGAAGCAGATGGAACTTTAAATGAACTCAGAAAGATCCTTTGTTATGAACCCATGATAATAAATACTGATTTTCTAGAGTTTACCTTATATGCTGACATATCAGATCTAGGTTTGGAGGCAGCACTATCGCAAGACATTCAAGTTGAGAAGAACCCTGTGTGCTTTATCAGCAGAAAGCTTAGCAGTACAGGCAGGAGATATGCTGTTATTGAAATACTTGGAATAAAATGGAACTTATATGTCTTGAAATACTATAGACATTTCTATTTGACAAGAGATCATGCTTAATTGAAATGGTTAATAGGCAAACTGATGGTAATACAAAGTTGTGCTGATGGGCACCGTCCCTGCAACCCTTTCAAAGACCCACCATAGGAAGCAGAAATACTGATGGGGTGCCCAGGGCCTATAACCCCATCCTTCTGATTCCATCGCCTTTGGTTTTGTGCTGAAATGGGACAGTTGTAATACATTGGCTATGTTGCAACAACTTGGTTATAGAATGGACCCCATTCCTAAGTCAAAATATGATTAAAGGTTGTGAAATTAGTATGTCAGTAGTAAAAAGTGTTCTTTGCAGCACCCGCAATGTGCCCTGAATTGACTCCTTCTGCAGTTCATATGGTGTAACATGTATCGGTAGCATACTGTATCTAAATAAGGCTGTAAATTCTTTGTTTATCAGACTCAATGCTCCTACTATTATTGGAACTGTCTGCATATCCTTCTTCCACATTGCCATCATTTCTTCCTGCAAGTATGACTTTTTGTCTCTTTGTACATAAGACACTGTAATCCCTGGGTGTAGCAGTTTTAATGATCAATGCTACTTTTGTCTTTTCATGGATTACTATATCTGGTTTTCTCACATATATTTTTTGAAATGTTGGTAATGGGTGATCCCATGTGATATAAACTTCATCATTCTCTATAATGCTTTGTGGCTCATGTTTCCAAAGCTTCTCATTTACTTCAATATTTTAATGTCTGCACAATCCCCAATGCAACAGTCTTACCACATTATTATGCCTTTCAGTATTCAGGCCCTCTGCTATTAGTGTATAACATTCAGCAACAAGATATGCAACTGTTTCCAGTTCTGTTTTACAGAACCTGCATTTGTCTGTTTCTTCAACATGTTCAATGGATTTTGTTAATCAATGTGTCCACTATCCAGGGCTGCCAATATTAACCTTTCATCTTTTGGTTTAAATTCTCCTATTCTTAACCATAGGTTCATAGGTTCATAGGTTGGTACTAGGCTATCGGTCCTAGGGCTTATACAAGCCTAGCCATAACAATTCCCTGGCTATTTCTTCCCACACTATTTCCTGTATCAGTTCCTGCTCAACATGAGGTTGTTCCAGGAGTTTTCTGTGCTTGTAACTATAATTAAGCCATTTCCACATTTATTGCCTTCTCATCTGACCATCTCCTTATATTCTTTCTTTTGTTTTTTTTTGTTTTTTTTGGCACATTCAGTTACTGCCTGACTTTGGTCTACTTCTGGTTTGATTTATTTTCCTGATTGTCACAGACATGCTTCTGCTAAACTAAGAAGGGACATCATCTTAGATTTGTTCTCTTCATGTTTCAAACCTTTCACTATGTTTGGATTTGGTGAGGTCTGCAGATATGTATGTAGTCCTATGATTGCTGATCTATATATGTGATCATTGTTGAGAAGGCCCATACCTCCTTCTGAACAAGGAATAATTAATCTTGGTATACACTGATTTTTATGTATCATTTGATAAGTGTGAAATATTTTTCTAGTTTTCCTGTCCAACTAATCCAATACCTTTTGGGACCAGTAACTCAGCCAAAAACTGCAAGTTAAAACAGGAAGAGCAGATTGGTTTATAGCTTGGCCTTTGTTCCTAGATATCAGGGCTGTTTTCAGTATTAATTTTAGTCTTCTAACATATTACTGAGTTTTTTGCCTTTGTTCATGTTTTATCATCGATCCTTCATCAAATGCCAAATATTTACACACTTCCTCCTGCTCAAGTTCCTTTATATCACATTCCTGTCCTAGATAGATATTTTCTTGGTGCTGCAGTTTTCCTGCTTTAAATGTTGCTTTTGCACATTTATCAAGACCAAATGACAGTCTTATATCACCTAACAAAATTTTGACCACTTGCAGTTGTGCTTTCAGCTCCTCATCTGATGAACTATACAGTTTTAAATCATCCACAAAAATAAAATAAGAAGTTTTTTACACTTCATTGTTTTCTAGGAGCCAAACTGTAGCTATGATTTAATCTGTTAAGTAGGCAACTTAATGGGTTAAGGGGAAGAGAAAAGATCAGAGGAGAAAAAAGGTCACTCTGGAATACCCCCACCCCCTTTGAATTCTTATCAGTGGAATAATAATGTGTCCTTTATCATGGCTTAGCTACAAGGTAGTTTACTATTGTTTCATAGTCACTGTAATGTTACTGATAGGTGTATGGTATTTAAAACTGCAAGCACTCCTTTATCCATGAATGTGGGATGTTGTTAAATGCTTTTTAGTAATCTATTCATGCCATATTTAGATTATTCTACTTTTTACAATTCTCCATTATGAGTTTATTTAAGAACATATGATCCTTTTTACATATGACTTTCTTTTGTTACCCTTTTGTTCTATTGCCACAATTGAGTTTTCTTCTAAATGACTATAAACTCTGTCAGCATCAGTTCCAGTATATAGTTTATACATTGTCGGAAGGAAAGTTATTGGTCTATAGTTTTTTAGGATAATTAACAGGTTCACTCCTTTTCCTGTTATTAACCAGGCTGGTATCTGTTTCGGATGCTCATATATATAGTTCTTACTCAGGGCTAAATCTCCATGTAAAGATGTTAATAATTTTAGCCAGAAGTTAGGTACTGCATTTGGGCCTGGGATTTCCCATTTAGGAGCTTTTCTTAATTTTGTTTCACTTTCTCTGGCTGTCACTTCATCCCATTTCATATCCTGTATATCTAAACTTCTTACTGTTTCTTTTTCTTCATCTGTCCATTCAGCATATTTATTATATTCCACAGGGTCTTCATAGATATTTCTACAAAATGAGTCTATTTTTTTTTTTTTGGTAATGTTTCTGTTCCTTTTTTTCCCAGTTCTCTATAAAACATTTTTGGATCATCAATAAATTGCTTATTTTATACTTTTCCTTTATATTTGTCTGCATATTTTCTAAGTTTTTCTACATGTGCGGATAACTCTAGTCTAATTTGTAATAATGCACAATATACCCTGGTCTGTTCTGATATTTTGTATTGCTTTTATCACATTTAGCTTTCTGAGCATTTTTGCTGATCTGTTCCATCTTCTATGCTCTTCTAACAGTGATACTTTTTGTCTTAATTAATTGCTTTGTATAGTTTTCTGTAGTTGATACTTCCATGATGGCATCTGATTTCTTCCCTTCCTTTCCCATATTACCTTCTGTTTTTGTGGTAAAAATTTACCTGTTATTAATATTATAAAGACATGCTTCTGGAGCATTCCTCCACGAGCCTCTGCTGAAAACAGGATCTGTGGAACCTAGTCGGACTTTCCCGGTCAACAAATGTTAAAATAAAATAAAAAAAATAAAATAAAATAAATAATTTAGCTGCACAGTAATGTATCCTATTTACTTCTGTTATATCACATTAATTTCTGTTAATAGTCTTAATTAGTGTGTTCATCTATTTTATCAGACTTCTAACATTTTGGGTCTTATTGACTTTTTGTAATCTATTTCTTTTATCGTTCTTAATATGTTTATCCACCTCTATTAAATCAAGCTTTCCCTTAGATAATTTTCTTCTAAACTGAGGGCACATTGTATAGAAAGTTCCAGAACATCTTCCTGTGACATATTCTCTTCATCATTGCTGTTTCATTTGGGAACTCACTGGCCTATCATTCTACAACACTTATTGCTTCAGAGTTGCCATTGTTTCCTGTTCTGTTCCTTTCCTTGCTGGGCAACTCCAACTGAACTTTCATACTGGTTTCCTACTGAAAGCTCTGGAGTATCTTCACATAGCAAGTGATAATTTGCTTCCCATTTCACTTGTTTCTTCTTAATTTGAGGACTCGTACCACCATGCTGTGACATTTCAAGAGTTGGATTTTCTATACTAAATCCTTCACTTTGCAAGTAATCCATAACTTCAGTTTTTATTTCTTTAACTTCTCTATTACTAATCCTCTTTTCTACTTTCCCCTTGGTTTTCTTATTTCGTTGTATTCCAAAATTTTCCATATCCAGATGCCTTTACCTGTATTTCCCTTCAAATATCTTTGGTGATTATTTTTTGTATTATTAGTTTTGTTTTCCCTTTGTATAAATATTGCACCAGATCTACCTGAAATCATCGAACACCCATATAATCGAAGATGAGATTGTTGAGACGAGAATATCAAAATCCCATTTCAGCAAACCAGCGGAACAAAGATCTTCCCAGGGTAAGGAACCTGTTGTGCAAGACAGTGTACTTTGCCCTTTCCTCAACTGTAGTGAGATGGCAGAGTTGATATATTTAGCAGGGGGTGCAACTCCCACATTGGGCTTGTGGTGGGCATCGCCCCCATCTGGGTGGGTTAAGGATGGTGTGGTTTAGGGGGGGGTTTGGGGGGGAATAAGGGGTTACTTACTCTGGGAAGATCTTTGTCGCTGCTGGTTCACTGAAATGGGATTTCGATATTTTCGTCTCGACGATCTCGTCTACAATGATGTGAGGTTTCGACAATTTGAAGTAGATCCATTGCATCATATAAAATGTCTTATGTAGTCAGTGTTAGTCTACAGATGCACTACCAAGCCAGAGCACAACAAGAGCTGTCAAGGAAAATCATGCCTGCTAACATAAAAAGGTATATACCTGAAAAACTCAAAGATCTATAAGAAAAATCCTGACCAAGTAAGACTGAAACACTGAAACACCTAAAAAGATGCAAACAGACTGCATTAGTAATGTCCTTCACCTGGAGTGGCAGACTTGTATGCAAAGCACTAGTGACTGAGTCATTTGTGCTATTATTACGGTTCAGCTTACTTTTTCATGGAAGAACAAATTACTGGTAGAAGGGGAATTTCCCTGTGATGGTATGAACTCAGAGTTGGTATATATAAGTGAAAGTGCAGTCCTTCCACATCATGAGGTTAGGGAGGAGATGCACTTTGAAAAAGTCCTGCATTGTAGCAGGATGAAAGCACTTGTGTTATTGTACTTTAAAGACTTTTTTCTTCTGCAAACTGCCTTGTCACTGTGTGCCCTAATCACTTTCTCTTGGTTTTTGGTATTGGTTTCAGTGTTTTTTCTTTGCTTTTCAGGATGAACTCAGAGTTGGTATATATAAGTGAAAGTGCAGTCCTTCCACATCATGGGGTTGGGGAGGTTTCACCCGGCATGAGCACTCTTTACTTTTGTTTTGTCCTCCAGAATACTGTTCACATTCAGGAGGCTTCACTCATTTGTAATCACACTTCTCTGATGCAATCACAAATGAGTTGCAGAGGTGTGAGACAGCCCTTCCATTGTCCTCTTTTAAGAGTTTCAAGTATGCTGGTGGAGGATGGTGAAAACTGTAGTGACGTTAGGATTTTATAATTTCTGAGTGGTCTAATCCTCCTTTTTTTGAAACGCTGGTAGCACTTTTTTATGTGGAAGCTTGCATAGTTTGAGGACAATCTTACTAGAAGAAAACCCTGTGAGGTGCAGGCATCCAGTCTGATTTTAATTCAAGTTATTCCTCTTCAAGAATGAAGACAAAATCTTCTAGTTTATCTGAATGGGACACACAGTCCAAATATGAAGGTGTCCTCTCATGGGAGTCCTGTGTTACCAGAAAGCCTATAAATGACACTTTGCTTATATTTGGTCCTTATTACATAAAGACAAACAACAACAACAACATTACATAAAGGATATTCTATGTTCTCTGAGAGCATTTCTGAATGTTTTTTTCTTCCCAGAAGCTAGTGTGGGTGTTGCAGTGTGCTGTATAAAGAACTTTTGTGGAAGATCATGAGGAAGCTATTTTTCAATAGCATGTCCTATGTTTCGTAAAAAAAACAAAAGTATCAGACACCTGCTAGAGCCTAATACAGTGAGTGCTCCAAATAATGTGTTATAAGGACGTACCATTTTATATGTGATAATTACCACTGCCATGTCTCAGTGCCTTAAAAGCACACTATACAAAACCAGTACTTTTCTTTTGCTGTGGTAGTCTGGTTGGTGAGTGTCACTCTAGACTGGAAAACAGGATGTTAGTACTTTAAAGTTATCACCCCCACAAACACACACACAAAATTATTGTGCCTGTGCATATGTTTGTGTAATATAATTCCAGGCAGATTTAAATTTTAATTACAATTGACAAGACTGTACTAGAAGACACTGAGCTCCGTCTAAGGTGGCTGAAATACCAGATGTCCAGATGTCCAGGGATTATAACTCTAATTTGCAGCTGTCCAGTTGAAAGCGTATTTAGGTATAACAGATGTCAGTTATTACACAAGGCAGTAGTGTGCATTTACCCTCAGTGCAGATCACCCCTTGCATATTAATAGGTTTTACTATACAGTTATTTGCCACACATTATTTGCCATAAATGTAGTGAATTCAAAGCCCATGCATTCACACATTTCTGCTTTGTGGGGGATGTTACTTTCTAGGTATTTTACATCAAATTTTTAAAATGCTTTTGTCCTCAAGTCTGCTGACCATCAAGCATTTCCTCAATCTGACATGGTCCTAGTGGGAGGGTGTTATTCTGGCAGCCATGAGTGTGCACTGTGTTCTCACAAGGATCCCTGTAATGAGAGTTTTTTTCTATTTTTATGGCCTACCCCTATTGACGATGTTAGTGCTTGAGTAGTTGTATCGCTGAAAAGGCCACTTATGCTCCTGTTGTCTACTTATGCATGCAAGCCCAGAAGCACAAACAGGGGTTACCATCTCTAGCTTAGATGGCCACACCCATGTTCTCCTATCACCAGCTCCTCATATCAGAGTGGTCCATCATTTTTCATCTGTGGATGTGTAATCAGAGCAGCAGTGCAAGCTGGGCAGGAACCATTGTCATATCCCTAGGATGGGCATATCCCATCCATCCTGCCCACATCATCAGGCTCCAAAGGTAATAGTTGAACTAGGGCCACTTGGGCTGAAGTCAAAGCTTTTTCTTTCTATACCACAGAAACAGTCTTTTTAGATCAAAAATGTAATTTTAATTTTATTCCATTGCCTGGCTTTTGTAAAAGGGAGGTTTTCTCTTAGTCCCACTATTAGTTGACCATGGAGTTAACAAGTATAAGTAAAGAGTGTATGAGGGGAATATAGCAAGTGGGAAGCCTATTTTGATTTTTTTTGTGTGTGTGTTTGTTATGTTGGTTGTTTGATATATATTTCTAGATCAAATTTACAGTGGAGAATATTGTGTCGTTAGATCATTCATAAGAAGAAGCACTTAAGGATCCTACACTAAATTTATATCTATACCTTTTAGTAATTGTCTTGCTTGAGGAAACAGTAGAGACAGTGTTCCTCAGTGATGACAGGAGTTATTTGTGGTGATTTGAAAACTTAAGAATTATGCCACCAGGGACTGTAGAGAGAGGTGTAGCAGACATGCACACACATTCTCACATGCACACACCTTTATGTACACACACACACACACACACACACACACACACACACACACACACACACACACACACACACACACACACACACACACACACACACACACCATTTGAGGAAACTCTGAGGAAGACCCAGGGTATGCTTGACAAATCATATCACTCAGCCTGATTGAAAATGTATTGTGATCACACATGCTGGGGGCTTTTTTCAGAGTTACGGCAGATATGACTGCTCCTCCCAGCTTGATATCACCTCAGCTGTCATAATGGCTGAGGCAACCATTTCAGAAAATGCCCCTTTCTTCAGTGTTTGAGTTATGTGTTAGTTTATGCCAGGGGGGTGAGGATCTCCAAATAAGGGTTTATATTGGGCATAGTATTCCCCAACAAAAAGAAGTATCATTAATTCATTTTCTGTCTCTGCAGACTGCTGATATATTTGCAGTCAATTACTCCATTACTTGTTATACACCACTTACAAAAAGTTTATACCTCATCCCCACTGTTGTAAGAAATAGGTCTTTCATTTCTGTTAATGGTCTTGTAGTTGCATTGTAGTTGTAACAACATTCAACAGTGAAAGGTTTTAGCTGTGTTTATAATGACAGCTCCCAAAAGCTTTCTTTCCAGTATGAAGGATGAAGATGATGCCTGACGCTTATTGTGAAAGAAGATATTTTAAGCCAGACTTTCCTTGTTTAATTCGAGCAAGTCATTCTGATTTAATTTCATCTGTATTGTCTCTTTAGGCAGCTGTTCCTTTAAGGAGACTAAGAAGATGAGCATGCAACTACTAGATCAGGGCCATCAAAACATTTTATCTAGTCCTTGACAACCTGATGAAACTTTTGTTTTAAATTAAATTGGTGTGCAGATATATGCTGAATAATGGTAATGTGATCCCCTGAACCTTCCCAAGCTGAAAAGGATGAACACCCCATAATACAGATAATTTGCAGAGATACCCTCTTATTCAGGTTATCACTTCATGCTTACAGCAAATGCAGTCTGAAGAATGTATTTTCCAGTATGAAGACATATAATATGCACGTCAATGCTGTTATCATTTATTAATCACAAGCAAAATGTAGACATGGCAGGAATATTGTAATATTGTTTTTATAATGGAACTACTAAACCATCTCCCTTGAGAAGAGCAACAAAAAATGTGTACTATTGTTTTAAAAACAGCATTGTATAAAAATTATGCAACTCCTGTCACTGGAGTGATGAGAGAGACCAATATTTTTCAATGTTACAGTATGACAAGGATACATCAGTTTATTGGAACTCTACCCATGAGAATCATGTTCCCTCCCATCACTCTCTCTCTCTGTTAATTACAGTGAAAGCAAAAAAAAAAAGCTTCTCGCTTGACTTTTTGAGGCCTGTCTCTCTCAAACACACACCCACACACACACACACACACACACACACACACACACACACATACACACATTTTTGCAAAGTCATTTGTGACCCTGATGCTTTGTCAGGCTTTAGAAGACAATGTCTGCAGCATTTTCATCATGGCTGTGCATTGCAATTCCAGACATGCTGATATGTCAGATAAAGAACACCACCTTGTATTTTAGGGGCATTTCTAGTTATGATTATCCCCTGTCATAGAATTCCATTTACATCTCAGGTAGGTAGCACTCAAGGACTAACAGGATACTCGATGTATAGGCATGATGCATCCATACATGCACCAAATATGTTTGCTTTTCCAAATCTATTCAGACTTCTACTCTCTATGTCTCGATTTCTTTCTTTGTATGACCGGTTATAGCTGCCTAGTAAATTATGAGCAATGCTGCAAGCCACTTGATCTGCATAAATATATTTGGCTCATCCAAGGCTTCTGCAAAATCTAAAGTAGTGCACAAGTCAAAGTCATCATTTCAGCCTGACTTCAGATTCAGGACCTATGGATTTATGACGTTTGCTGTCCTTTGCACAATATGGCTTTACTGGTCTTTCTTGATCTCATAGAATGCTCTTGTCTTCCCTACTATTTCTCAGATACACTTTTTGAGTCCACACACAGGCATATGACAACATTTTGGGTGCTGTGTGCTTGTTTGTTCCACATACTGTTGTATTTGCATGAATCCCACATTTACATTATGTTTCTGTTTACTGTGGTCTCTGCTCTGGCCACCTTCAAATTATACTATAAGTGAGAAGCACATTGTTTTCCTTTTGCTGTGAATATTTGAACTTTCAAGCCCCATGCACATTTTGGTGATGATTCCATGGCTGTAATACACAAATAAATATTCAAGACAATGTGCTATATAATCATGGAAACAGACCTAGTGTTTTGTTATAAAAGCAGAATTTCTTTCATCCATGATTTGTCTTATTGTATATGGTCATCTGTAACAAACACGTGGATGAACATTTCATTGTGGCAAAACCTTAATTTCGCTTACATGTAATCTGGTAAAATAATAAATAATTAAGAACAAAAAATTGAAAAAAAAAAGTATTGCCTTAGAAATTACATTAAATTGCTTCAGTAATGTATGCTTTTGTTTGTCCTTATTCTCACTTTTCACACCCCAGCAAAACACAATTCACACTTTCAAAGCCATTGTAACCATGTTTATAGATAACAGCTGCAACATAAATGATACTTACCATCAAGATAAACATCTGGTGATAAAGTAATGAGCATAATTATTAACCTAAACAGTATGAAATCTCACTATAATGAAGTCAACAGTGGCCAGTATGACAGATACATAAAATAAAAAAAGCGAACAGAATCACCACGGCTAAAGGAAAAACCTTAAAACTTTAATAAGTTTAAAGTTTTTCCTTTAGCCATGGTGATTCTGTTCAGTTTTTTATATTATGTATTTATACTCCTGTACTGTTTGACAGAGTTGTTTCCAGGATCCAGTTTTTAACTACAGTATGACAGATAGTCTACATGAGTTGGCTTGTCCAGACCCTGAACCTGAGTAGCATACCAGTAGTGCTGCTCAGTATAGCCATATCAAGCTCACCTGTTACAGCATTTCTTACAGCTTGCTCCACCGGCCATAAACTTTTTAACTAGTTAGGGAATGTAAAGTCTGGGAAGAAAAGGGGGGAGGCACACTGCAATCATTCGCCAGGCTGCCCATCCTTTCCAGGCCAAGGTTCCCCTGGAGATGACAACATACGTTAATTATATATGAGAGGAAGGGGTCTTACTTATTCTGCAAACCTCCAAATGAAGCCTAACACTGCAATCACTATCCAGGCTGCCTACCCTTTCTGGCTAAGGTTCCCCTGGGAAGACAACTTAAGTTGATTAGATCTGAGAGGAACGGGGCTTACTCATTCAACAACCCACCCCAAATTAAGCCAACCCTAGTTCCACCTAGACTTCCATGTATCTGTACCTAACAAACCTTGTAAAAAAGAAGCAAAATGAAAATAAGTAAGTCCAGGCCAGCACTGCACAGAAGTACCCATCATCCCTATACTAGACTGGATCTTTGTCAACAAAGTCCTAGTGTTCCAAAATATGCACCCCAAGAACAACTGCTGCCTTTGCCACTCTATAATTTATAATATATACATTTTCTGAAGCTGATACTTTCAAAGTCCCTTCATAGGCTATGCTTGGCCTTATCACAGACCACACCACCACTGTATTCAGATATAACTGTGGTAATGAAACCAAATTCCTCAGCATTCCAGATAGCTTCCACTTAGGCACCTTACCATGATCATTATCCCACTCCTATATTCATTATCAAAATATGTGGTTGACCAAACTCATCAACTACTTGGTGCAGTGCTGGCAATATTGGATCCCACATCATTCCTCTAAATCTCTTCCATACCATGCTACCAGTGCCGGGATCCGACCCTATTCAATTTTCTTTTGTCTGAGTGCTGCTTTCTTGGCTGCCAAAAATATAAAACATGCTTCTTACACATGTGTAGGGGAGGAAGAAAAGAAAAAAAAAGAAAATAAAAAGAGAAAAGGACAGGAAAGGAAAGGAAAGGAAAAGAAAGGAAAATCAGTCAAAATGACAGTAATACGCCTACACGCAACTCATAATCTCTCAGTAAAATGCTACTTAATGTAACTCTAGAAGGTTTTAGAAGGCCGTTTGCCAGAGGGGGCTGGTGACTTCAAAGCAAGGGGGGCTACAGAAAGTATAAATGGGTGGGGCTAAATGGAATGGGTTGGGGCTCTATTACAGCAGGTCAATGATCATTAACTGTGATCAAATAATCAATGAAACTATTCACTTTCATCTTCAAACTGCCACAGTATGGAGCCACTCACTGTACCCATTGTACTGAATATATATGCCTCAAATAACTGGCTACAATCAATAAGGCCAGCCTTACTTGAAATTGAGTCATAGACAAAGGAGTCCCTAGGGGCCCCTTGTTGCACACTAGCCCCCTTACACCACCCCATTACCCCTCCCCTGTTTCACCCTCAGCCTAGTCCCACACCATTCAGGCAGATCACTTCTTTCTTTTTTTTCATACTTTATCTTAATTCTTATCTCTCCCTCATGCTTCTCATAGAGCCTAACTGGCCAATACGCCAATGTAAAAAGTTTAGAGGAAGTGACGGGGCCACTAGGTTTCCAGAAGTCATAGGGTTATAGATGCTGTGAGGTACATCTTTAAGGATGCCACTTGTCCCGTTATCAGCGGGACACTCACGGATTGAGCAACTTCATCCCGCTGCCCGCCCTGTAAAACAGTCCCACTTTTCAACAATGCCCAATTGCTGTGGAAAAACTGAAAACACTTCAGTTTTTTCCTTGGCAATTTGGTTACGTCACCAAAGATGACAAAACTTGGACCTGCGGGCAGAGCTGTTCCCTGTTAGGTCCGAGTTTTGTAACTCATGCAGCAATTGGCTGCAGCTTGTGAAGGGGGCAGGGATTCAGTGAGGAACAGCCCTACAAAGATAATCTTTGTAGGGCTCTTCCTGACTGAATCCAAGCTCCCCAGTGTCAAACTAAAAAAAAGAAAAGCTGTTTGCTACAGGTACTAACATTAACTCACACACAATTATGTGTGACTCACACAGTGGCCCCCAAAGTGTTGTAAAAAAAAAATGATGGAAGTTGCCGTGGTCCTCTAAAATTTCGACCGAGCTCTACAAAGAAATTATGCAACATCATATACTATTTGAGGGATATTAGCACATTTCTAGGGTTGCCACCTTTTAAGCGGGCCAAAGTGGGACATGGGGGTGTGGCCAATATGACACTGGCCACACTCTCTGCCGTGACATCACCACCAGAGTGGTGAAGGAGATGCTGTTATAAGTACGGCGGATGGCTGCTGGAGTGGCTAGCTGGTTGGTGGGAGTAGCAACTGGATGGATGAATGACTGGATGGATGGCTTGATGGATGGATGGCTGAATGAATGGATGCATGGCTGGATGGATGGCTGGCTGCATGAATGGATGGACGGCTGGCTGCATGAATGGCTGAGGGCTGGATGGATGACTGGCTGGAGTGGCTAGCTGGTTGGTGGGAGTAGCTGCTGGATGGATGGCTTGATGGATGGATGCCTGGCTGGATGGATGACTGGCTGCATGAATGAATGGATGGCTAGCTGCATGGATGGCTGGCTGGATGGATGGATGGATGGATGGATGGATGGATGGATGGATGGATGGATGGATGGATGGAGGAGGTGGATGGATGGATGGATGGATGGATGGATGGATGGATGGATGGATGGATGGATGGATGAGGATGGCTGGCTGGCTGGATGGAGGAGGATGGCTGGTTGGCTGGCTGGCTGGCTGGAGGAGGAGGATGGCTAACTGGCTGGAGGAGGAGGATGGCTTGCTGGCTGGAGGAGGATGGCTGGATGGATGGATGGATGGATGGATGGATGGATGGATGGATGGATGGATGGATGGATGGATGGAAGGATGGATGAAGGAGGAGGATGGCTGGATGGATGGATGGATGGATGGATGGATGGATGGATGGATGGATGGATGGATGGAGGAGGAGGATGGCTGGATGGATGGATGGATGGATGGATGGATGGATGGATGGATGGATGGATGGATGGATGGATGGAGGAGGAGGATGGCTGGCTGGCTGTCTCGCTTGTTATAAAAAAAAAATTCTCAATAGTTTTTTTTAGCGGCTGTAGAAGCGCTTAAAACAAAGTGCTCCTACAGCCGCAATCTTTGCAGGGCTCTTCCTGCCCCAATCCCCACCCCTTTTGTGAATTTCAGACAATTGCTGCACAAATTAAAGCACCTGGACCTAACAGGCAGCAGCTTTGCCTGCAGGTCTGGGTTGGTGACGTAACTGAATTGCCGTGAAAAAGCCGGAAGTAATTGCGACTTTTCCACGGCAATTCAGTGCAATCACAAAAGTGGGACTTTTCAGGTCACACTACTTGATACAGCGGGCAATGGGATAAGGTGGCTTAACCCATGAGTGTCCCACTGACAACAGGATGGGTGGCATCCTTACACATTTCTCACTTTCACCATTTGTAATCAAACTGGTATGACCGCACAAAATCTGCTCATTGACTTGTTTATTTTTTTTTAAATGTTCTTGGAAGGCTAAGGGCACTTTATTGAATTGCATGTGTTTAGTTTCATCTAGTGACCACCCAAGGTGTGTGTGTTGTGTGTGTCTTGGGGATCGAAGATCGTTGTGTAAGCATTACACTATTTCCAGTAGTCAGAATTGTATACGTTTGTCATCCCATCTTTAATCTGTATACACGAGAGGAAATAATTCTCTTCATCAGTAGGATTACTAATGATTGAATACAATTTCAAGGTGATTGATACTTTTTGACACATGGCTGGTGGTGGAGGCTGTATTTTTTCATATAATATTGACTTTTCTTGTTTACGTTTTGTACTTGTGATGCCGTCTGCACGGAATTCTTACACATTTGTTATGCATGCAAAAGACACAGCAGTCGGCCCAGGACATTATCGGTGGAGGCAAGCAAACGTCATAGCATAGTGGCAGAATTGTTATGGCTGTAACTAGTACCAGAAATGCGAACCTGATATATTTTTGATAACATCCTTTGCATAGTTTGTACAGCAATGAGTCACACACTTATAAGCAATAATATAAGATGTTTTACAAATTTCAACCTCTAACAGACAATTTCTTTTCTTTTTTTTTTTTTTTAAGAGGGCTCACATACTTTTAAAAATTGTGCAATTAAAGTTTTGGTTTTCAAAATGTATGTTAACACAAACCTTGTTACGCAAGCATCTTTCTAAGCTTTTGAGTAATATTTAAAATATGTCCTTATTTTTGAGGGGTGGGAACATGTTTAGTGGTACCCTTAACAGCTGTGGTGATGTCATGGTAGGGGTGTGGCCAGTGTAATATTGGCCACACCCCAATGTCCCACTTTGGCCCACTTAAAAGGTGGCAACTCTATACATCTTACAGCTTTTTGTTGGTTTTACAGCTTTTGTTCTAATGATACCCTGAAAAAAAATCACAAGTAAGGAAAGAAAGTCTTATTTTTTATTTAAAAGAAAAATAAGTTTAATCTAAAATTTACTAATCAAAGCCAACAAAACAGTAGTCTCCCAGAAAATAGACCAGCCAAATTCTAGCAAGGATATATAAATCCTATCTAAGAATACTGCCTCCCTTCCTTACCTCTTTCTCTGAAAAGATAGTTTGATTCTGTGTGCCACTCAGGTGTTAGACTGGGATGAAAGTAAAAGTGCAAATGGTCAGATGCATATATTATACAGCTGAGGGTCTGGGAGAAGAAATCAAAGCACATGGATAAAGCCTACTCAGAGACAAAGAGTACATGCAAGTTCTACAAAGAAGACATCACATCTAAAAACTCAACCTGAGAACCAGACAGTGTTAGACATCAACACTATTCAGTGCAACAATTTGTCAATGATCAGCTGCTGTTATGCACATTCTGTACAGACTGTCACAGCCAGTACAATGCTAATGTCTGACTGTGATGAAAAGCGAAAAAATATTTTAGACAACTTCTTACAGTAATTTTCATCACAGACAATACCATAGTCAGCAAATACAACCTCTTTGACTGTGCACCTCAGCTATCTGAGTGTGTTACACAGATACCTAGTAAAGTATACCATCTGGCTTCACACAAATGCACACTATTTTTGCAAAGACAGAATAATGCCAGAATAATGACTGCTTAACTTCAAAAAATGACAACAGTGTCACTATAGGTTCATAGGTTGGTACTAGGCTATTGGCCCTAGGGCCTATACAAGCCTAGCCATAACAATTCCCTGGCTATTTCTTCCCACACTATTTACTTCCCTGGACCCCTGTCTAGCAGGGCGACTGATGTGATCCCCGGGGTGAATTTCCTTTCTCCTATCCAGTCGTCGAGGTTCCTTTTGAACCTTTCATCCACAGATAGCCACTGTACCCAGCAATTAAAATCAGAAATATTGAATGTGTACACCTCAGGTACCAACATGTAATAAAATAAAAAATAACAACTGGCCACTGTAATTTTAACTCTCTGTATCTACACACACCTATATACCCCTCACACATGCACATGACCATCCTTGGCACTTTTATGACTGACTGTACACCTTAGATGTTTGATAGCAATCAGATGAATAAATATGTAAATAACTGACAGACAAATCTTTATTTCTCAATTAATTGCGGTCAGAATACAGTGGGCAAACAACTGCAGACATCTGAAAAAATGTTTGAGCCACCAAGACTCCTAAATGACTCAATCAAAGAGAGCAGGACCTCAGTTATCAAGTGCTTCCTTTACCCACAGCAACATGTAAAACAGCTGACACCTCCCTCCCCCGCCTGCATGACAAAATGAGAATCTGTGTTTGGATAACCTAAATGGTAATGGGTGAGAGAATGGGGAGAAGAAATAGGGAAAAGAGGAGAGGGAACAAACAGGGAAAAAGGTTAGAAGAAAACCACATGTAACCTGAAACTTTGACAGCTATCTTATCCATACCTATATGTAAGTATACCAGGAACTTCCTTCCTTAGTCCCTGAAATGGTGGCTTCCTGCCTTGTTATGATCAATACCACTACTACTAATTGATCAACCCACCCACCAGTCACCAGATAGCTGTAACAAATATATACCATTACCTGGAGGTGGATCAGACCTGAAACCTACTGACTCCTGACCATCAATAGTAAATGTGCTAGCTTTAAAACTACTGACAGCTACGTCCCAGGAATAGCTTAAACTTTAAAAATGTCTGCCTTGGGATCTTTCTTATTAGTTATGCATGATATATATCTGCATCTTTCAATCTCTGTAATATACTCAACAACACGAAAGGTACCAAACACCAGACCAAATAACAATCCTTGTTGGGGTCCCAGAAAAACCACAGCTCGAACTGAAGAGTTACTTTAAAAACTTTAATCCACACGAAATAAATGGAACAGCACAGCCTTTGTAAAACATAAATCATAAATCTTCCCTGGTTAAGCGCTTTCATCTGCAGGAAATGCAGATTTCATCAGAACCATGAGCACAGCATTCGTTAGCCTTTTATAATTAGTTTTGGCGCCAAAATACAATTAAAATTTCTATTTAAAAACTGTCCCTGAAAAATTTTATTACATGGATAACTAAAAAATATATATTATATATATATATATTATACTTAATACTACAATAGTGTTACAATTATATAAAAATACTTTAAAATCCATAAGGAAAATTCATAAGAAAAATTACATAAAAAGTACATAGAAAAAATACATAAAAAAAATATATATATATGTCTACTTAATTTCATTCCATTAGTAAAAATGGTTTAATGCTAATGTGGTCATTTAATCCAGGACTGGTAGTGGCGTCACAATACATTTGCCACTTACTTTCTAATAGTCCCAAAAAAACTTTCCAATTACCCTCACAACCTTTGGAATCAATGTGGTCAATGATACTGAAAAGAAAAGTATGTTCATGCCCTCTATCTATGACATGTTTACTAAGGGCGTTATTACAATCTTGTTTTTTAATCTTATATGAATGCTCATAGATCCTAGTTTTTAATTTTCTCTCTGTCTTCCCAATGTAGTATGCGTTGCAAACTGTGCATAAGGCAATGTAAACTACCCTAGATGTATTACAATTGCCTGTCAAATTGACTAATCTAGTCCTGCTGGTGTTGTTCAACTTTGTTATTTTAGTTTCATTAATAAACTTACACTGATTGCACGCCCCACACTTTGTTGTTCCTTTTTGTCCCTATCCATTACTTTTTAATAACTTTTTCCTCTCAACATGTTTTTAATGTTTATAGATGTCTTGTAAACACATTTAGGGATGGTCCCCACTATTTTCCCTACGTCTTCTGATACTGTTAGGATATTCCAATGTTTGATTAAAATTTCTTTGATGACACTTGTATAAGGACTATACATAATAACACAAATACTATTGTTGTTGTATTGGGCTTTCTTATTACAAATAAAAGGTTTTCCCAGCAAAGATGGATACTTCTTTCCCCATTCCTTTTTAACAAATGTAATTATGGGGAGTAACATAGAAACCGGGTATCCCCTCAGTTTGAACATATTAAAGATGTTGTCCAATTCTTTTTCCATAATGGTTCTGTTGGATGACATACGTGCAGCGCGTATGCATTGACCCTTGAACACATTTTTGAAAACATGGGGTGGATGGTTACTCCCATAGAATGAATAATCGTTAGAAAATGTGTTCTTTCTATAAATTCTGGATTCAAACCCCCTATCACTGTTACCAACATATGTGTCAAGATACGAAATCCCCTCCTTTTCTACTTTGTAAGTGAATTTCAAAAAACTAGTAGTGTTGTTTGAGTAGTCAATAAAACTTTTGACAAGTACTCTATGTTACTCCCCATAATTACATTTGTTAAAAAGGAATGGGGAAAGAAGTATCCATCTTTGCTGGGAAAACCTTTTATTTGTAATAAGAAAGCCCAATACAACAACAATAGTATTTGTGTTATTATGTATAGTCCTTATACAAGTGTCATCAAAGAAATTTTAATCAAACATTGGAATATCCTAACAGTATCAGAAGACGTAGGGAAAATAGTGGGGACCATCCCTAAATGTGTTTACAAGACATCTATAAACATTAAAAACATGTTGGAGAGGAAAAAAGTTATTAAAAAAGTAATGGATAGGGACAAAAAAGGAACAACAAAGTGTGGGGCGTGCAATCAGTGTAAGTTTATTAATGAAACTAAAATAACAAAGTTGAACAACACCAGCAGGACTAGATTAGTCAATTTGACAGGCAATTGTAATACATCTAGGGTAGTTTACATTGCCTTATGCACAGTTTGCAACGCATACTACATTGGGAAGACAGAGAGAAAATTAAAAACTAGGATCTATGAGCATTCATATAAGATTAAAAAACAAGATTGTAATAACGCCCTTAGTAAACATGTCATAGATAGAGGGCATGAACATACTTTTCTTTTCAGTATCATTGACCACATTGATTCCAAAGGTTGTGAGGGTAATTGGAAAGTTTTTTTGGGACTATTAGAAAGTAAGTGGCAAATGTATTGTGACGCCACTACCAGTCCTGGATTAAATGACCACATTAGCATTAAACCATTTTTACTAATGGAATGAAATTAAGTAGACATATATATATATTTTTTATGTATTTTTTCTATGTACTTTTTATGTAATTTTTCTTATGAATTTTCCTTATGGATTTTAAAGTATTTTCATATAGTTGTAATACTATTGTAGTATTAAGTATAATATATATATATATATATGGTTCTACCTGACTTCACCGACACGCCGGAACATCGACAGCGAAATCGAGAGCCGCAGAAGAGCGAAAGTGCAGAAGACCGGCGCGACGGGACCCAGAAGATCGACAGTGCAGAAGACCGGCCCGACGGATGCAAGCACCGGCTGAGGATGCCGAAATGGGAAAAGGCTGTGTAAGTATGCGGTAGTGACGGACGTTAGGGTGCGAGTAAGGTAAGTGTGGATAGGGGTGGGTTAAGTGAGTTAGGGTTAGGGAGCGGGTCAGGTAAGTGTGCGGTAGTGAATGTGTTTGGGTTAGGGGCGGGATAAGTGAGTTAGGGTTAGGGAGCGGGTCAGGTAAGTGTCTCGTAGTGATTGTGCTTGGGTTAGGGCGGGATAAGTGAGTTAGGGTTAGGGAGCGGGTCAGGTAAGTGTCGCGGTAGTGACGGACCTTAGGGTTAGGGTTTGGGTCAGGGTTGTAGGTAGTTGTGTATGTGAGGTTTAGTGTGGGTTTGCAGGGATTTTGGTGTGCTTGTGTTGTGTATGTGGTTTTTGGATGGGGAATGTGTTTTGTTTGTTGATTGTGGTGTGTGAAGTGTATAAGGTTTCGTGTTTGTGTACCGTCGGTTATTTCGTTGTCGGGTATGTGAATTTTCGTGTTTTTGTACTGTCGGTTATGTGGTTTCGGTGATTGCGTTGTCGGTGTTTTGGTGTTTCGGTGAAGTCAGGTAGAACCATATATATATATATATATATATATATACTATGTAATATATTTTTAGTTATCCATGTAATAAAATTTTTCAGGGACAGTTTTTAAATAGAAATTTTAATTGTATTTTGGCGCCAAAACTAATTATAAAAGGCTAACGAATGCTGTGCTCATGGTTCTGATGAAATCTGCATTTCCTGCAGATGAAAGCGCTTAACCAGGGAAGATTTATGATTTATGTTTTACAAAGGCTGTGCTGTTCCATTTTTTCGTGTGGATTAAAGTTTTTAAAGTAACTCTTCAGTTCGAGCTGTGGTTTTTCTGGAATCTCTGTAATATATATATATATATATATATATATATATATATATATATATATATATATATATTATACTTGTGTGTATATGTATGCATTATACTCACTGTTTTGTTTTTTTTTTTTTTTAAACAAAACATGGTGTCTCCTCTTTGTGTGAGAAACACTGACAAAGCCAAAATTAATTAGGGTTAAATATCCAAAAATGGGGGCTGATTTTAAAATTCATGTTAGAGTGCTAAAACAAACAGATTAGATAAAACCATAGTGAATGAAAGTAGTTCCTGAAAATGTAGTAAGCACATCTATCGCAGAGTTGCTCTACTGCAAGGGATGAAGTGCTATCTCACCCTAAACGGCAGTTTGAAACAATCTTATTATTTGTTTTATTATTTTCATGGTATCTTGTAAGGAGGTATTGTAAGGCAGCTAAAAAACATGTAAATTAAGATACAGCACAAACATACATGCTTATTAGTGATTAATGAAAGATTACTAGCTTATATGAGGTAAGGAGTAAGGACAAAATCTATAAAGAAAATGTAGAAGACCCAACCAGAAAGACAGACCAAAGCATAGAAATGAGCATAACTTGACATTTACAACATTTCTTCTTTCCAGACACTTTTTTCATTTATTTAATGTTCTTCACACACACATAAAAATATGTTTCATATATCCATATTTTTGTGGTTATTCTAAGAATCTCTGTGCAGCATAAATAATGAGGGAACATTGTTTTAAGGTTTTTATTTAACTAAATTAAATCAAATTAAATTCAATTATATATATTAATGCATGTTTAACCCATGGTTTGGTCAGATTTGTGCAGAATTGTCATGTGTTCAGAGTTAAACAATTTTTAAACAAGGTTCCTACTGGTATTTTTATTCTGATGAAGTACCAGTATACACGGGATGAAAGCATTTAATTTTCATAGGTTCATAGGTGTGTACTAGGCTAATGGGCCCAGAGCCTTTACAAGCATACCCTATAGCATTACTCTGGCATCGTGCCACCCGACCTTAGTTTCCAGTGCCTCTGCCGAGTAGAGCCACTGGAGTGATCCCCGGAGTGAATTTTCTATTTTCCATCTACTCATCAAGATTTCTCTTGAAGAGGGCCAGTGAGGTGCTCTTTTTTTTCATGTATGGGAATTCTATTCCATAGCATGGGCAGTCTCTGGATTATGAACCTGTCCCTCCAGCACATTCTGCTGATTGTGGTAATGAAGCTAAGGTCTTTGGAGTGTGTGGCACAGAAGGATTGGGATTTCTTTAGATGTAGCATTTCTAACAGAGCTGGGTCAGACATGGCTTTATAAGTCAAACAGAGATCGCCTCTTAGTAGGAGTTTTTCGAGTCTGTCCATATAGGAGAAGTGTTTAAGGCCTAGGATCCTCTTTGTGAGGTACTTTTGTGGCCTCTAGAGTTGTTTAAGGTGTCTAATGAGGGACATGCCAAATAGGGCCTTGTACTCGATGATTGGTCTAATGAGGGAAGAGTAGAGGGAGCCAATGACTTCTTTCTTCTTGGATACAAAACCCTTAGTAATGAGATGTGCCATATAGAAGGACTTTCTGAGCACAGTGGCAACGTGTTGGTCAAAAGAGAGGTTGCTGTCAACCTGTGTTCCAGATCTCTTATAATGCCTTCTGTGTTCAGTGGACTACCATCGATGTGGTAATTCATAGGAACTGGGTTTTTCCCAAAGGGGATGACAACACAATTTTTGGCATTGAGCTTAAGCCCATGGTTCTGACACCAATCGGTCTTGGTGAAGCCTTTCTGTAGGATGTCACCTTCACTTGGGGAGTTAATAATGGCTCCCAACTTGCAATCGTCTGTGAACTTTGTTAGCCAGAGTCCCTTCGTGTTGGCCTGGACTTCTGATATGTAGATACCAAACAGGAGAGGACCCAGAACCGATCCCTGTGAGACTCCACTCGTGACTGGTCGGCAGTCTGACTTGGAGTCAGCTACTTTCACACTGTGAGTTCTATCTGTGAATCCGGTTTGCAACCCACCTAGTGATATAGGGGTTGATGCCCAGCTTACGTGAGTTTTACTATGGTTCCTGAGTGGGGAATGGTATCAAAGGCCTTGGTCAGATCAAGGCAGGCTGTATGAACCACCTTGCCTTCATGCACAGCTCTGGTGACTGACTCATAGAAGTTAACCAAGTTGAGCAGGCCTGACCTACCTTTCACAAAACCAAACTGTGTGGGATCCAGAGTTTGGAGATTCCCAGTATCCCTGTTTATTAGGTCCATGATGATGCGTTTCATAGCTTTGCATATCAGACTTGTCAGGCTAATGGAGCGATAGTTCCCAGGGTCTGTAGTCACTCCTTTGTGGAGAGGGATGACTATAGCAGTGCGCCATTCAGTAGAGACAAAGCCTGAGGTGAGGCTGTGATTTAACAGGGCACACAGGTGAGGTGCCAGTTCACTCTGTAGCTCATGTAGAACACAGCTAGAGATGTTGTCAGGTCCCATAGAAGCTGTATTCTTGGCCTTCGACAGTGCTGTTTTAACCTGTGCAGCAGTAATACTGGGTGCCTGGCAATCTACTGGTATTGTGAATGGTCCCTTGGGGGGAGGGGTAAAGTTGGTGCTGAATCTATCAGCCAGTATATTGGCAATATCTGTTGGCTCGGTATAGGAGGTACCATTGTGCAGTAGCTCAGAGCAAATCTCTGTGTTGTCGTGGAGATTCATTACATAACTATATAAGGCCTTGTGGTTGTCTTTACTATCTGCTGCAATTCTGTTTTCATAGCTTTTAGAGGATTTGATGAGGGATCTCAACTTTTTGTTGAGGCCGATAAGGGAGTTTTTCTAATCTTGGTACTTCACCTTATTCCACATCAATTTCCTCCTTCTGTTGTAGAGTTTGTTTATGACAGGTGACCACCAGATTGGCTTCCTTTTTTTGGAGGAGAGCATCTTGGTTCTGTTGGGTATGGTAAGATCCATGCACTCGTGTATGTGTTTGTACAGTGCATTGGTGTATGATTCGGCAGTCATGCAACTATTCTCCATTTGCCGTGAAATTTTCCACCTCTGTTTTTAGGAGCCCAAAGTTAGCTTTGGAGAAGTTTTTCATGGTGGTTACCTTTGGGGGTGGGGGGGTGGGAGGGATGTGGATTTCCAAGGAGATTAGTTTGTAGTTGGATCTAACCAGGGAGGAGTTGAATATTGTGTAGTGCAATGGTCGCCCATGTTAGTAATGACCAGGACAAGGATGTTGCTACCTCTAGTGGGGGTAAGATTGAGCTGGTCCATGGCATTGGAATTAATGAATTCCAGGAAACATTGGGCAAGTGTATTGGTACATGAGTAGTTTTCACAGTTAATGGAGGGGTAGTTGACGTTGCCCAGTATGAGAGTGTTAGGTTAGACCATAATATTCTCCAGGGTGCTTAGGAACGTGGAGTGAGTGTCTTGGGACATGGTTGGGGACCTATAACAGGCTACAACCCGAACTGCTGTTTTACCCAATGTTAGCTGCACCTGAAGTATCTTTGATGTGTTATGTTGGACTACCAGTCTGGAGGTGTGCGCATCCTTTATGACTATGGAAACACCACCACCTTTGGAGCTTTGGTCCAAGTTCTGGGGCCAAAAGGTGCGGAATGAGTTATAGCCTGGTAGTGTAGGCTTTCTGCTGCCTTGAACCAGGTCTCTGTTACAGCACAGATGTCAATGTTACCCATTTTAAGGAGTGGTTCAAGTGAGTGCATTTTGAGATTTAGACTTTTAGCCTTGAGCAGCATGACCCTCAGATTGCATTTGTTTGTAGCTGTTATGGTGGTAATTTGGTCTTTGGAACACCGCCTAAAGAGGCACTATAGGGTGACAAGAGCCTTGGCCGGTATCCGGAAGCCCAGGGGTGACGCAGGCCATCTCTGGCAAGGCATCAAGGTCTTTTTGTTTATTATTAATAAAGAGTGATGTGGTGTGAATTGTTATCTGTTCAAAGTGAAACAAATTTTAAGCAAGGTTCTTGCTTGTATTTTTATTCTGACGAAGTACCAGTATACATGGGACAAAAGTGCTTAATTTTGTTTATTATTAATAAAATGTGACGTGGTGTGACATGATTCAGGTCATTCTTCTTGGTATCATTTACAGTTAAGCAGTTCAATCACTTCTTTTCAGACATCTTAGGAAGATTACTGAGGACACAGACTTTACAATCTTATCATTGGCAAGGCAGTCTGTGATACATGAAAAAGAAGGCAACTTATATTTCTAACCGTGTAACAGAGTTTAAAAAGAATTTCACAAAAGATTATTAAAATAAAAGAATAAAAGATTTAATTCATGACACATGAAAAGTTACCATAGTAGCTTTGCAGTCCGTGCAAAAGATTTGCAACATATTGCCATAACATATGAGTTCCAAACGAGAACCACTAAAGGAAATCTCTGTGCATGCAGAATTCTGCATGTATGCAGTCTCTGGCCAATTGGTATTCAACCTGGATAATTACTGGAAGCTGCCACTACTTTATGTAAACACATGCACTAAGCCTGTTCAATCCTGCCCCTGCAATGACATCAAACAGGAAGCTGCAATTAAGTGAATATAAGTGAACAGAACACCAGCTTTACAGGCAATAACAGGTTAGCCACTTTATATATCCATTGTACTTTGCTTCCAATGTGGCAAGCAAATGTTTAGGGAGTCAATGTGATCTATGTCTAGCTAGTGCTTTACTCCAGTATCTTATTTCTTTAAGAAGCTTCAGTGAAGCACAAACCATAA
Organism: Protopterus annectens; assembly: GCF_019279795.1. Taxonomy (NCBI): domain Eukaryota; kingdom Metazoa; phylum Chordata; order Ceratodontiformes; family Protopteridae; genus Protopterus; species Protopterus annectens. The sequence continues at coordinate 1,087,254,569 of NC_056730.1, read as the reverse complement.
CAAAATGTGCTAGACAGTTACTGATGCTAAGGCACCACCACATTTACCCACTTCTTGAAATGGGTCTATGGCACCCCCACTCACTGCCCACTGGTCCTCCATGCACATCGTTCACTGCTCCCTGCCCCCCCCCCCCATCCTGGCTTATCCACACCATCCAAATTACCTTTTCCTCTTTTTCTCACAGTCTGTCTTACTCTTCAGTTTTCTGATGCATTCATTCAACACATCCTATCTAAGAAGTCTCCACTCTTGTATATACAGAGGAAATCATTGCATTAAGCCAGAAGGTCTGGGAGCCATAATGCCCTCAGAAGCCATAGGTGCTCTATATGCTCTGAGGTGCAGTTTAGAGTTTTTTAAACACTATTTTCATCCAGCAAGGCCATAAACAAAAATCACAATTTAGAAAGAAATTTAGTCTAACAATTCAGCTTTGTTTTTTCTAGCATCCTTTCAACACACTAGCTGATCAGGACTACATTCTAATAACTATGCAGGAAATAACTGCATTAAGGTGGGGGAGTGGCAGTGCTAGGCCCTCAGAAGCCATGGGGATTCTAGATGATTGAGGTACAAACTCAAATGAATTAAGCTGATGGTCTTAGAGCTTTTTTTTCTAACTTTTTGATCCAGTGATGGACTGAATAAAAATCAAGAGTAAGTTAAGAAATTCAGACTTACATTTTATTTCAAAGTAAAAATGAGTTGAATCAAACGTTTAAGTCTCAAAGTTGACAAAATAGCAGGTCATAATAAATGAGAATATAAATGCTTGTTAGGATAAATAATTATTTGCAAGAACAATACCTGACTTCCTACCCTCTTTCTCAAATATATATATATATATATATATATATATATATATATATATATAGCAAGTGATTTTTTTGTCCATGCCCCTTGTGTTAGACTGAGATGAGAATTAAGGCACAGATGGCCACAGTCATATATTTCAAGTTGCTGCTGTCAAACAAATATAAAGCATACCAAAAACAGCAAATATACTCCACCGGATACACAGCATTCCAAAGATAAAATATAAACTGCTAAAAGTCACAATAGGAACGCTGAAGCTTGCAAACACAAAGTAAAGTTGCTAACAGCCAGAGTAAACTCCAAATCAACCAAAATAATCCACCGACTCAAAGATACGGATTAGGAACGTCCTTTATTCAGTTTCAGTTTTCACCGGCTTCATCAGACTGTACAAAAGCTTACTACCAGCACAGTCCTTATATACTCAATATAATAAATCAATTAAATATTCAATTAAAAGCAGTAATTCAAAAATATTTTCACTTAAAACATAAATACACTGCAATAATATAAGTTAAACTAATGTGTGAATTCTCAAGTATATATAACTTAAGCAGACTCACATTTAATATTGAATTTTATATAAATTAATATAAATATAAAAACCTGACAGTTCATCACGAACATTTGTTGCATTAAATACATCCACTAGATGGTGCTGTAAAGCACTGCGAATGTTCTATACTATAGGAAAGTGAATATATAAAAACTAAGCATGTAATAAAGTTAGTATTTTTAAAATGGAAATTTAAGAACAATATAATAAATATGCAGTACGTAACTGTCTCATCCGTATAGTGGAAAGGTGCAAAATCAACTCACATAAATTTAATTTAAAATTTGACCTCATGAATTTTATTGTTTCATCACCCTTCTAAGTCTTCTTTTCTTAAAAAACGGATGAAGACTAACCTTATAATTGAGGCCAGGTGGACAATCTGCCTTACATCTAATAATCCATTTCGTTTCTACTTCTAAGGTGAGAGTTTCTAAGTCCCCACCCCTAGGATTTAAATCTACAGTCTGAATAACAAAAAAACTAAAAGTGTGTGTTGGACCTTTAACTTTATGATGTTTGGCTAAGGCATTCCTTTCATCTCCTACTCTCATACAGTAGGCATGCTCCCTGATCCTTTCTCTCAGTTGTCTATTAGTTTTACCAATGTAGAACGCTGTGCAGGAATTGCATTGGGCTAAATAGATGACATTCTCTGTCCTACAAGTGGTGCCGGTGAAAAAATTAAAAACTCTGCCTGACAGTGGTAATTTAAATTCAGTGTCTGTATTAATAAAGACACACTGATTGCAATTACGGCAGGGAATGGTGTTGGTAGAATATATATGTTTTTCCTTATGACTTTTGTGGCATAATATTCTTCTCAAATTCAGACTGTTCTTGTAACAAAACCTGGGTCTTACCCCAACCAAATTACTGATAGATTCCTCTATCCCTAAAACATGCCAATGTCTTTCTATTATGGCTCTAATATCAAAAACATCACTAGTATAAAATAAAGGTACATTGACACAAAAGGATCTTTCTGTTATGCTTTCACAGTTATAGTCTATCCCTTTTCCTAATGAACTTGAAAAATAAGGTTTAGCTCTAGTATCCCTCATACCTAACACCTCTGCTGCAGTTACCTCAATCTGTTGTTCGCTATAATCCCTATCCAATAGTCTACCTATTAATTCCTCCAATTCATCTCTGTAGCCAATTTCTGTAGGATTAAGTCTGGAGGCCCTCATAATTTGGCCCTTAACCACATTGTCAAAGATGTGCTTGGGATGCATGCTACTTCTGTGCAATAGAGTATTCCTGAAACATTCTTTCCTATGCACAGATGTGTTGACAATACCCTTGGATGGTCTCATGATGTTAATATCCAAAAAGGAAATAAAAGTCTTAGAATATTTCATGGAAAATTCTAGATAGTCAGTAAGTCCATTAATGTCTTTCCCAAATTCCAGTAATGAAAGTTCACTACCTTCCCAAATCAAAAAAAGATCATCCACAAATCTTTTATAGAAAGGTACATGTTGTCTGAAATGTTCTGTAAGGAATAATTTTTCTTTCTCCCATTCTGCCATAACTATGTTGGCGTAGCTGTTGGCACAAGAAGTGCCCATAGCTTCATCATTCTACATGTCTTCATTAAAGAAAAATATGTTGTTTTCTAAGATAATTTCCAAAAACAGAGCTAACAATTCTATAAACTGGATATCCATTTCAGTATATTTTTTCAGATAATTTTGCACACTCTCTATACCTACTGTGTTTTGGAATCACAGTGAATAGGCTCCTCACATCAAGTGTTACCATAAAGTATTCAGTTTCATCACTCAACTCTGATAGAAAATCATACAAATCAAATAAAACATGCCTACTGTCTTTCAAGACATGGGGATTTTCATTAACTACAGTCCTCAAATGATATTCAACAAACAGGGAGAGGGGTTCGGTTATCCAAAATAGGTCTCATCGGGGGGTTCTCCAGTCCCTTGTGCACTTTGGGTAGACCCTTAAGAATGGGTATGAAGGGATGATTCACCTTAAGAAACCTATAAAAATCTTTACCTATCAACCTACTTCTAAACAAATCATCTACAGTATCATAAACTCTGAATATTTTCATCATTACCTCATTAATGTCCAACTTTGTATACGATCTATCAGTGTTCAAAAGCTTATTCATATTATCTATGTAATGTTGAAAATCCATTACTACAATGGGTCCACCTTTATCAGCTGGGGTGATAATGATGTTCCTATCTGTTTTTCTAGATAAGTCAAATTGTTTCTCCTATATCAACTCTTGTCCCTACCTTTATCCTTGGTGGAGTAAAAAGTGTGTAAATCACTCTCAACGAGTTTAGAAAAGGTATCCAATACAGGATGCAATGTAGGTATATAAGTACTTACTGGTTTAAAAATATCTGTATCAGCAGGTCCAAAGTCCAGTCTCAATTGTACATTTCTTGTAAACAGTTTTGTGTCTATAATAGAATCAGTCAGATCGCTGTTCTTACTGGGTATAAAGGAAAGACCCTTGTTCAGGACCTGTTCTTCATATACAGTAAGTTCTCTTTTAGATAGGTTAATGACTAGAGATCCCCTTTCTTTCCCCACATCTTCTTTAGTGTAGGTCCTACCTGCTCCATTTCTACCACTTTCCTTTTCTGTCTCCCCCTGCTCATGGAGCGAGATCTTCCTCTGAACGGATTGTATATGTCTGAGGGCCTGAGTATCCCCAGTTTTTCCATTATCTATAGAGACAATCTTTTTCTTAACTACCGTCAAATCACCATTTTTGGTGTTAATGGAATTCACTCTGCCTCTCACATTAGTAGAAGCACTATTTTCTATACACATTGACTGTCCTCTGACATTAGTAGAAGCACTATTTTCTATACACATTGACTTTCCTCTGGTTTCTATGACCTTAGGGTATAAATTTACATTATTAGTATTTCTGTTCTGAGTAGCATTCAAACTAGTAGCTACACAGTCTGTGTTTAAAACATCAGTAATTAGAACATCATTAGTCAATACATCAACAATGTTTACATCATCACTATGTCCATTTATTCCACCTAGGTTACTAGGTCCGTTTGTTTCACTTAGGTTGCATTTCTCAACCTCTTTCTGTCCTTTTTTAACAAACTCATTAGTGACAACAGTTCTAGGCCAAGTGAAGACATGGCCATTTTTAAAATCAATAATGTCTCTCTCAATCTTGGTTTTCTTTTGAATAAAGGACGTTCCTAATCCATATCTTTGAGTCGGTGGATTATTTTGGTTGATTTGGAGTTTACTCTGGCTGTTAGCAACTTTACTTTGTGTTTGCAAGCTTCAGCGTTCCTATTGTGACTTTTAGCAGTTTATATTTTATCTTTGGAACGCTGTGTATCCGGTGGAGTATATTTGCTGTTTTTGGTACATTTTACTTGTTTCCACACGGAGGCTATGGCTTGCACCTTTGAAGGGGACGAAATTGAATTGGCTTACGTACCGGACGCTCATGGCATTACTGAATGGATGTTGGGGAGGTTCAATGAGTGTATAGCAGGTACAGATTTTCAAACCGAGCGAGTGGGTCTGCGGATGATTTACTTTTGCTGGCGGACGACTTGGAACAACTTGAAACCGATCTTTTGAAATTGAAAAGGCTGCAGCTGCAGCATTGGCTTGTCTGAAAAACAGATCATACCCAGAAAGATGCTTACCACAGGTAATCATTTCCCTGAACTTTTGTTGAAATGGCAGAGGTTAAACATGGACTTGAGTTTTAATTATATGAAATTACTTATAGAATATCATAGACCAGAGGAAGAGCTGCTTAGAGAAAAAGTGACTGATATGTACAAACAGATTAATGCAAAGTTTCATACTTCCAAAAAGACTTTGGGTCTTGACAGACTAATGGACAATGTCCTTTTATATGAAAGGAGACTAACAAATCAAAAGAAAACCAAGATTGAGAGAGACATTATTGATTTTAAAAATGGCCATGTCTTCACCTGGCCTAGAACTGTTGTCACTAATGAGTTTGTTAAAAAAGGACAGAAAGAGGTTGAGAAATGCAACCTAAGTGAAACAAACGGACCTAGTAACCTAGGTGGAATAAATGGACATAGTGATGATGTAAACATTGTTGATGTATTGACTAATGATGTTCTAATTACTGATGTTTTAAACACAGACTGTGTAGCTACTAGTTTGAATGCTACTCAGAACAGAAATACTAATAATGTAAATTTATACCCTAAGGTCATAGAAACCAGAGGAAAGTCAATGTGTATAGAAAATAGTGCTTCTACTAATGTCAGAGGACAGTCAATGTGTATAGAAAATAGTGCTTCTACTAATGTCAGAGGCATAGTGAATTCCATTAACACCAAAAATGGTGATTTGACAGTAGTTAAGAAAAAGATTGTCTCTATAGATAATGGAAAAACTGGGGATACTCAGGCCCTCAGACATGATGTCCCTTTCCCCATACAATCCCCCCGGTTCAGAGGAAGATCTCGCTCCATGAGCAGGGGGAGACAGAAAAGGAAAGTGGCAGAAATGGAGCAGGTAGGACCTACACTAAAGAAGATGTGGGGAAAGAAAGGGGATCTCTAGTCATTAACCTATCTAAAAGAGAACTTACTGTATATGAAGAACAGGTCCTGAACAAGGGTCTTTCCTTTATACCCAGTAAGAACAGCGATCTGACTGATTCTATTATAGACACAAAACTGTTTACAAGAAATGTACAATTGAGACTGGACTTTGGACCTGCTGATAATGACAGAGTAACAGATATTTTTAAACCAGTAAGTACTTATATACCTACATTGCATCCTGTAGTGATTTACACACTTTTTACTCCACCAGGGATAAAGGTAGGGACAAGAGTTGATATAGGAGAAACAATTTGACTTATCTAGAAAGGAAAGCTCTACAGGATTTAAAAACAGATAGGAACATCATTATCACCCCAGCTGATAAAGGTGGACCCATTGTAGTAATGGATTTTCAACATTACATAGACAATATGAATAAGCTTTTGAACACTGATAGATCGTATACAAAGTTGGACATTAATGAGGTAATGATGAAAATATTCAGAGTTTATGATACTGTAGATGATTTGTTTAGAAGTAGGTTGATAGGTAAAGATTTTTATAGGTTTCTTAAGGTGAATCATCCCTTCATACCCATTCTTAAGGGTCTACCCAAAGTGCACAAGGGACTGGAGAACCCCCCGATGAGACCTATTGTATCCGGTCGGGGTTGGATAACCGAACCCCTCTCCCTGTTTGTTGAATATCATTTGAGGACTGTAGTTAATGAAAATCCCCATGTCTTGAAAGACAGTAGGCATGTTTTATTTGATTTGTATGATTTTCTATCAGAGTTGAGTGATGAAACTGAATACTTTATGGTAACACTTGATGTGAGGAGCCTATTCACTGTGATTCCAAACACAGTAGGTATAGAGAGTGTGCAAAATTATCTGAAAAAATATACTGAAATGGATATCCAGTTTATAGAATTGTTAGCTCTGTTTTTGGAAATTATCTTAGAAAACAACATATTTTTCTTTAATGAAGACATGTACATACAGAATGATGGCGTAGCTATGGGCACTTCTTGTGCCAACAGCTACGCCAACATAGTTATGGCAGAATGGGAGAAAGAAAAATTATTCCTTACAGAACATTTCAGACAACATGTACCTTTCTATAAAAGATTTGTGGATGATCTTTTTTTGATTTGGGAAGGTAGTGAACTTTCATTACTGGAATTTGGGAAAGACATTAATGGACTTACTGACTATCTAGAATTTTCCATGGAATATTCTAAGACTTTTATTTCCTTTTTGGATATTAACATCATGAGACCATCCAAGGGTATTGTCAACACATCTGTGCATAGGAAAGAATGTTTCAGGAATACTCTATTACACAGAAGTAGCATGCATCCCAAGCACATCTTTGACAATGTGGTTAAGGGCCAAATTATGAGGGCCTCCAGACTTAATCCTACAGAAATTGGCTACAGAGATGAATTGGAGGAATTAATAGGTAGACTATTGGATAGGGATTATAGCGAACAACAGATTGAGGTAACTGCAGCAGAGGTGTTAGCTATGAGGGATACTAGAGCTAAACCTTATTTTTCAAGTTCAGTAGGAAAAGGGATAGACTATAACTGTGAAAGCATAACAGAAAGATCCTTTTGTGTCAATGTACCTTTATTTTATACTAGTGATGTTTTTGATATTAGAGCCATAATAGAAAGACATTGGCATGTTTTAGGGATAGAGGAATCTATCAGTAATTTGGTTGGGGTAAGACCCAGGTTTTGTTACAAGAACAGTCTGAATTTGAGAAGAATATTATGCCACAAAAGTCATAAGGAAAAACATATATATTCTACCAACACCGTTCCCTGCCGTAATTGCAATCAGTGTGTCTTTATTAATACAGACACTGAATTTAAATTACCACTGTCAGGCAGAGTTTTTAATTTTTTCACCGGCACCACTTGTAGGACAGAGAATGTCATCTATTTAGCCCAATGCAATTCCTGCACAGCGTTCTACATTGGTAAAACTAATAGACAACTGAGAGAAAGGATCAGGGAGCATGCCTACTGTATGAGAGTAGGAGATGAAAGGAATGCCTTAGCCAAACATCATAAAGTTAAAGGTCCAACACACACTTTTAGTTTTTTTGTTATTCAGACTGTAGATTTAAATCCTAGGGGTGGGGACTTAGAAACTCTCACCTTAGAAGTAGAAACGAAATGGATTATTAGATGTAAGGCAGATTGTCCACCTGGCCTCAATTATAAGGTTAGTCTTCATCCGTTTTTTAAGAAAAGAAGACTAGGGTGATGAAACAATAAAATTCATGAGGTCAAATTTTAAATTAAATTTATGTGAGTTGATTTTGCACCTTTCCACTATACGGATGAGACAGTTACGTACTGCATATTTATTATATTGTTCTTAAATTTCCATTTTAAAAATACTAACTTTATTACATGCTTAGTTTTTATATATTCACTTTCCTATAGTATAGAACATTCACAGTGCTTTACAGCACCATCTAGTGGATGTATTTAATGCAACAAATGTTCGTGATGAACTGTCAGGTTTTTATATTTATATTAATTTATATAAAATTCAATATTAAATGTGAGTCTGCTTAAGTTATATATACTTGAGAATTCACACATTAGTTTAACTTATATTATTGCAGTGTATTTATGTTTTAAGTGAAAATATTTTTGAATTACTGCTTTTAATTGAATATTTAATTGATTAATTATATTGAGTATATAAGGACTGTGCTGGTAGTAAGCTTTTGTACAGTCTGATGAAGCCCTCTTTGGGTGAAAGCGCTTACTGAAACTGAATAAAGGACGTTCCTAATCCGTATCTTTGAGTCGGTGGATTATTTTGGTTGATTTGGAGTTTACTCTGGCTGTTAGCAAATATAAAGCATGCCTCCTCAGCCCTTTCCCTAAATGATGGTCACCATCTGTGTACCCCTCTGAATTTGATGTTCTGATGTCATACTGCAACAAAACTGAAAAATCAAATAGAGCATACTATTTGTCAACCTGTTGCTGTCAGGCATATATCAAGAACATGCTTACTTATTCTTCTCCTAAAGACAGCCACCTGTATATGCATCTGATGTTTGATAGTGATGCAAGTGAAAAACAATGATTACATTAACGTTTCCATCTTGTTACTTCTAGGCAGCACACTGCTCCTATACAAACTACAGTGACCAACTGTGCACACCTCTGACGTTTCTGAGGAATGTTAAACAAATAATGACCACACTGTCCCCAACCTAGCATAAGGTATAGTGACCTGTGCACACCTCTGAGGTTTGGGAGAAAACTTAAAGAAATAATGACATCATCCTCAGCCCTCTACACATGATGCAGTGACATTCTGTCCACAGCTGGCTTTAGACCAGGTGGGACACGAAGCACAGGTGACTACTTTGGGGTGTGGGAATCACCAGGCATCAATAAGCTCTGAAGGTCTGGATGTTTTGTAATGCATTTTATGCCTTACATTTTTTGACAGGTGACTGTTTAAGTGAGCAAATAACAAGAGGGTGAGATATTTTCATTCAAACAACCCCCAACATGCAATTATAGCCACTTCTGTATACAGTTCAGGCATCTGATTATGATAAAGGAGGATGGCCATGTAATGTATTTCACCTTTGCTCCACAGGAGCAGTTGCCACTTATCAAAGACTTCTAAGCTGCTTCACACAAATTGTATTCTATCTGCAAAGCCAGAATAATGAGCAAACAGTAAACAGCAAGTCATTTTCATCACAGATAGCCATGGCAGTTATACGTGCTTTGCCTGTTCATTTCAGATGCTCAGTTAAATAGTCTATCATACTTTATGCAAATGGACACTAGTCTTGCAAAGTTAAATAATGACTTTGTAAACTGAACAGCTGACAAGAGGATCAGTTACTTTCATCCATACAACTCCAACCCCAACCCAGCAGTTATAGCCACTTTTGTGTACAGTTCCAATGTATGATTGTGATAAGAATATATACACATACATATATATATAAAAAAAAAAAAAATATATATATATATATATATATATATATATATATATATATATATATATATATATATATATATACATAGGTCTAGATCTCTTGCACGAACACACTTTTCACCAAATCCCTAATGGGTGGGCATACTTACATGAAAATGCTTTTCATCGAAGCAGCATTTTCGCGTAAGTATGCCTGTTGTGCCAGTCGTACTATGGTGCAGATAAGGGAAAATTCCCTTTTCTCCACTGTAGTGCGATCTCAGAGTGAGAATATTAAAGTAGGGAGGTGTGGGGGCGCAGCCCCTCACATGGGGGAGCGGGGGGGGGCTTGCCCCCCTGTGTAAATGTAGATTTAATGTATTTTTTTAACAAATTTTAGCAAAAGCACTTTTTTGGTGAAAGCGCTTTCATTAAAGTGTGTTCGGTGATAGGGAATTCGGACTGTTGAAGTTTTGTTCAACAGTCCTAGATCTCTCTCTCTCTCTCTCTAGATATATATATATATATATATATATATATATATATATATATATATATATATATATCTCTTTATAAGTTACCTCATAAAATTTGCAAATACGAATAATGATCAAACAACAGTTAGCCATTTCTTCCACAGAAAGCTACAGCAATTATACCTACTTTGTCTGTGCATGTCTCAGATGCCCAGTTTATATATACATATATATTTGCACACACATGTATATATATGTATATATATATATATATATATATATATATATATATATATATATATATATATATATATATATATAAAAGATGCTTGATATATTCTGTCCTGTTCTAGTCCTGCAAACTTCATCCACTGTACCTCTCAACTCTCTCTGATTTTGTCTGACATCTTTGCAGTCTCCTTTGCACAATTTTTAGTTTTCTCATAAATCACAGTAAGTCAGTAATGTCAGGCAATACATTTGTTGATGTACAGAACCTGTCATTCTATTACCTTTTTTCAGTAAGTTAGCATAATATTTAAAATATGTCCTCATTTTGGGCCTTTGTTCCCCCACCCATGCTTCATTATATTTGGCTTGGTCCTGATCCTTTAACAAGAAAATAGCTGGTTAATCACTGGCAGTATCTGAAAGAAAGAAAGAAAGAAAGAAAGAAAGAAAGAAAGAAAGAAAGAAAGAAAGAAAGAAAGAAAGAAAGAAAGGAAGAAAGGAAGAAAGAAAAGAAGAAAGGAAGAAAGAAAGAAAGAAAGAAAGAAAAAGAAAGAAAGAAAGAAAGAAAGAAAGAAAGAAAGAAAGAAAGAAAGAAAGAAAGAAAGAAAGAAAGAAAGAAAAGACACAGTGGCAGTCATTGCAAACTTCAGGTTTGCTTTGCACATCATGCCTACATTTTGAATGTTGCAAGTTTTCTGCTCTGTCCTGCCCATAGAGTAGAATCAATGCTTCTCAATGTTCAAGCTTAACGCTGAATTTAATGTTCATGTCAACTGCAGCACCTCCCTGCTATGGTGCCTCCTGCCACATTGCATTTGTTTTTTGGCATGGGCAGCTTTGGATATTTATACACTCAGTTTTTATTTCTCAGAGCAAAAGATTCTGTGTTTCATTGCTTTAAAAAATAAATAAAAAAATGTGAAAGAACTTCCCTAGAAGAATAGTGCTTTAGGCAGCCTTTTGGATGGTCTACATGTAAAAAACACCCCTGTTTCTTTGGTTATGGTTACTTAATCAGTCTAGTATAAGGACAATAACAGTAAAATCTTTCCTCTTAAATGTTAATGAAGTAGTAAAATGTCAGCCATGAAAGTCCTCTTTTATTTATACTTGAGGGCAGAAAAACATAAAAAAACAAGCAGCTACCCCACACTAAGTGATAAAGTGCTTCAGCTTTGGCTGCAAATGCACTAATGGTATATTCATTACTGAATGATCTTAGTGCACGACTGACCGTCATCTCCCAATCAGACTTCCTAACACTTCGTGTCATGGGGGCTACCCCCTTTGCCCCCACCCTAGCTATGCCTCTGCCACTTATTTATTATTCTGACTATTAGTGCTATGTAAGCCCTAATCCATATCTAAGCAGCTATAGGTCCCATTACACTATGAGATCTCAAACCTTGCTGTTGAACCAGCTATGGTAATTAGTGGATTCATGTTATGAGGAGAGGTGGCATTTGGCAGGCTATCTGGAGCAGTCTGCCTATGATAGTGCATATGAATTGAGTGGTCAAGATCACTAAAAGTGTCCCCTAACATGCATGAGACTAAAGGTACAGACTCATTAAATTAAAATGCCTCATTGTTGCCAGATGTTCATTACAGCCCAGGTCATTATATCAATGTGCAGGAAAATAGGAGACAGAAAAGTAATTAAAAGGGAACTAGAAACTATAGGAAAACATACAATGATAACCATAAGGGATAAATGGAGGGAAGAAGAGCAATTTTTGTGGGAAATACTCACATTTTTATATTAGAAGAGGAGTATTAAAAGAGGAGGGTAACTCAGAAAAGTAGTGAGTAATGGTTTTATGAGACAAAGTGGGTGAGTAAGGTTGCATGGGCACAGAAACAAACTTAAAATGCAGGTATAGGCCGACTGGACTATTATTGACACAAATGGTACTGACACATTCTGCCATTCTTAGTAATAGGGGGGACTGGATAACAAGCAAGCTGTGGAGAGGAACACATATATGAAATGACACACTGATGAAGGATAGTACGAAGTAAGTTGCACTGGGCTAGAGGAGAACTCAGACAGACATAAGCCACTTTCATTGCTGACACTGAGTACAGGCCATGCCTCTGAAAGTTTGATGGTCAGAGTCTCCAGTGGTAACATTAAACCAGCTGTCTTAGAAGGTGTTTCACAATTCTGAGGAAATGTTCAGCTGCCAGCATACCTCCTATATCATCAGCCTATGCAACTGATGCTGAATGACCACATGCAGCTCTTCTAGGTTACTATCACAAGAGGAATTTTAGCTCTTCTCCAGATTAATGGCCATAAGGGCCACCAGAGAGCCCTTCAGGTGACCATCGGCAGGATGATATCCCCTGCCCTGCTGACAGGCAAGCATGGCACCCACTGGTAACCCAGCAGGCTAACATGACTACAGCCAATCTGCTGCCACTGCTACAACTGGACCTGCAGAAGGAAGAGAAAACAAAAGAAAAATTCATTAGTGCACACATATGATACACATACTATTAAAATGCAGGACACTGCTTCAGTATAATAAAGGCTGTCTTTAAGCATATACCAGGACTGAAAATATCCAAACAATCCTAAGGTCGTCAAACAAAGGTATATTTATTTCAAAAAGCCCAAAGGCTAAAAACAGAACAAAAACAAAAAATACGAAACATAGAAACTTATTGTTCACTGATTTAGCTCTTTCATCTCCTGTTCAGGAGACTTCTTCAGAATCCTGAATGTTATGGTAATAAGCTTGTAATTGCAGTATGTATGGTAAGGCAGAGAAGTGTCAGAACACAAAAGGTTACAGGCAAGTTGGTACCATACAGTATACAGATATACCCACACAGTGACTGATGTGTGACCTATACATGTAAGTGTCTAGTTATGAGTCCAAAAAAGAGGCAATGACTGTAAATGTTCACCACACAAAAGTCAGAGGTGTTACTGCAAGCCCTCTGAATCCTAGACAAAGGAAACCTAGACAAATATTTTCATGAGTAGTTTTGGCAGAGAAGGTTGCAGAACATCAGTGTTCTGGGTGACCATAATAGCAGTCTACATCAAGATTGGCAAAAGGTGCCTGATATGATACTGTATGGCATGAACAAGACACAGAACATTGCCAAAGACATGTCCACCAAAGGAGGTGTACTACCAAGAAAGCAGAAAGTCATAGAGGTAGAAGAGGTTCTGGTGTCACTTATTATGTAAGGGGAGTAAAATCTTATACCTGATGACCTGACTAGGAGTGATGGGCTGGGGAGGACTACACAAGTGCTTGTAGCAGAAGGACCATATTAGTATTAGCCAGTGTACTCTATGTACAGTGCAGTGCATGTGGAGCAGGACATATTCTGCAAGAGGGTTCTGCTTATCTATCCCCCACATGTTTCTGATCTACAACTGTAATGCCTGCACAACAGGGTATATAGGCATGGTATGTGCAGATTTTCTCATATAACAGTGATATCACAGATTTATTGTTTTTATACTTTCACAAGTACTGTTGGTGATGGGTTAAGCACAAGAAAACAACACATGCCTGATGTCAGCATGATGCAGAGAACACATGCAGATGTTGATGATTAGATCCATAAGTAGGTCATCTCATGCCCTGTGTAGATCCTTGAAATGGGGCTTCCTTCAAGCCAGATTTGAAGAGTAAATAAAGAAACAAGGTCTTCTCAAAGTTAAAGACCAATAAAGAAAAGAAGAAAGAAAAAACTCATCCGGCTTTAAAGCTGTGGCAAGGTCCTTGCCTCATATCTAGCAAGCAGTTTGCGCAGTTAAATCACCACATGCTATGCACTTTAGAACTTTAGCTACAAATATGCAATATTAGTATATTATCAAGGCTTCATTAAACAATGCTGGTATTGCAATAACACACCATTGGCACTTACCAATCACTCCCTTAACAGCTTGCATACAGTGCATGTATCCCTTTACCACACTCCCTACTTACTGATAATGTTGACAATGTGCACTTCAGAGCCTGATGATACACTAGTGTCGAGCAACACTAACACTTGGTGGCCTAATACACATTCCCAACATGAAAGAAATCTTAGCAGGCCCAGAACAAAACCCCAGCTTCACCAGTGCTTGTACACAACACAAGGATAGGTGCAATATATAGCAACATTATTCCAGGTATGTTTCTGAACTGGGTGAGATCTAAGCACAAGCTGCTACCCATAACATTGTTGAGCTGGTGAGTGCACTGCATTGCCCTGAGGATAATGCATAATACATGAATGATATTCAGTGCTGCACAATACTACTGAATACAGTGACACTGAACAGATGATATTGCTAATATCACTGGTAAGTAATTCTTATGGGCAGAAGTTTTTTAAGTGTTTAGTGGGAAGGTTTGTAGTTTTACATTGTTTTATGCTGTGGCCCATATTGATTGTTGGATGTATTCCCACTAATAACAACTTTCAAATGCTTCTCTTAGGTATATGTCATTGCTGATTTTAGTTTCTCCATAAATCGGGAGGCAGTGTGCCCAGAATGCTTTATTTTAAAGCATATTTGAACTTATGGAGACCGTATATTTAGGTTTGGGTTATGAACCTGGTTGTTCCCTCTAGCGAACATGGTGATAGTATGCTTTCTTGAGACTAAAAGAGTATCCAGTGGACGGAAATGCGTTTGGGAGCTGATAGCCCTCCTGGCATTAACAATACCAGTCAGTATTAAAACTATCCTTGTTGGATTACTAGCGCCAATATGAGAATGATTATTTTATTCTTATCCTTTTATATTTTTTGTATTTAAGGTGCAGTTCGAGTAGATAAAATGTATTATATGTATGCCGTGTTTGTGTCTATATGTAGTACAACATATTTTTATATAAGTTTTATATAAGTTTTTAAATGTTTCTATTAAATGTGTACAGCCTTTTGATATGCATTCTTGAATATGTCATGTGACTTTGGCTGCAGTCCACATGATTCTTTGGCTTAATATAAAAGCAGTTGCTTTTGTATGTCTGTATTCAGTATTGAAAGGGTTATTCCCGAAAGCTTTGCGTTATAAAGTGTTTTGTTCTCAACATCCTTTGTGTGATTTTTGGATTTCTCTGCAGTTTGTCTTTCTTCATACACACCCAGCCACCAGGAAAGGCTTTCTTGCCTACTGTGACATTCTTCCATCGCTGCTCCTCTGCCACTATAAGACTAAATATGTAGAAAGTAAGGCATCATTAGACTGGAAAAGTGAAGGGAAAAAATAAACAAAACTATTCTTGCAGTAAAACTCTGTCTATGTGCCCCTAACCTCTGCTTCCTAATGGCTAAGCAGATTGCAGTGATGCATTAAGTGTTCACTAGAATGGGTGCTGTCAATGACATCACAAACTAGTTTGGTAAGCTTGAGACAGGCTTTAGCTTTGTATGTAGGTTTATTATATTGACCCAACAGGTGCTCCTAAAAGTCCCCATGGAAGAAGAGCAAGAATGGTTTGCCCTTCCTCTGGTATCACACATGAGCCCTGCTCTTTCCAGCACCTGGAGCAGGCATGACCATTCAAGAAAGTCTGCCTGAGGAGCCTATAAGTAGCCCCATGCACAAAATGCATGTGCGAACATTATGTGATATGGGTCATAGCAGCAAAAGGCAGTGTGGTATGGTTATATGGCACATGCTCACAATACAACAAAGCTGCACAGGCACCGTAGCTTAGAGTGTATAGTGTACAGCCTTGTGACGAGGCAAGAATGAGTGGCATAACACAGCCTATAATAACAGCAGTTCAGGGGCATCTGCAGTAACTTCCTTTGTTGATATAGCTGCTGGGTTATGAGGTCCAAATTGAAGCTCAATAAAAACTGGCATCATCATATTGTGAAATATATGCCAATATGAGCAACATGGAGTCACACATTAGGATATTAAGATTTTAAAATAACCATACTAAAAGGAAGACATGGAGACCAGATAATGTAATGCTGCATAATTAACTCCCATGATTTGCGCCTTGGCGAGAGGATTAGGGTTTTTCACCTATACATTTTCTTTCCAAACTATCCAGAAATCAGAACAATTGTCTGGTAGTCGAGAAAACCCTGCACAAACTCAGTGGTCTGTGGTAGTACAAAAGAACAATGGGGTTTGTGAAAACACACCCTGAGACTGAATTTTTAAAAGCATTGCTAAAGAGACTGAAAAGACCAGAAGAGAAAGTCGTTTACCCTCCACTGATGAATGCATTCATCACAATATGTGTGGGTATGCAGCTGGAATCGAGTGGAAAAGTGTAGAGAAATTTGTGGCTTGGTGTCGAGGGGCAAAGGGAGGTTTGGCTTCAGTCTTTGTTTTGCCACGGTGAAGGTGGCAAGTCCTATAACAAGAGACTATACTAGGAGGATGGGCTGGGGAGGACTACACAAGTGCTTGCAGCAGAAGGACCATATTAGTATTAGCCAGTGTACTCTATGTACAGTGCAGTGCATGTGGAGCAGGACGTATTCCACAAGAGGGTTCTGCTTATCTATCCCCCACATGTTTCTGATCTACAACTGTAATGCCTGCACAACAGGGTATATAGGCATGGTATGTGCAGATTTTCTCATATAACAGTGATATCACAGATTTATTGTTTTTATACTTTCACAACTACTGTTGGTGATGGGTTAAGCACAAGAAAATAACACATGCCTGATGTCAGCATGATGCACAGAACACATGCAGATGTTGATGATTAGATCCATAAGTAGGTCATCTCATGCCCTGTGTAGATCCTTGAAATGATGCTTCCTTCAAGCCAGATTTGAAGAGTAAATAAAAGAAACAAGGTCTTCTCAATGTTAAAGACCAATAAAAGAAAAGAAGAAAGAAAAAACTCATCCGCTTTAAAGCTGTGGCAAGGTCCTTGCCTCATATCTAGCAAGCAGTTTGCCGCAGTTAAATCATCACATGCTATGCACTTTAGCACTTTAGCTACAAATATGCAATATTAGTATATTATCAAGGCTTCATTAAACAATGCTGGTATTGCAATAACACACCATTGGCACTTACCAATCACTCCCCTTAACAGCTTGCATACAGTGCATGTATCCCCTTTACCACACTCCCTACTTACTGATAATGTTGACAATGTGCACACTTCAGAGCCTGATGATACACTAGTGTCGACAGCAACACTAACACTTGGTGGCCTAATACACATTCCCAACATGAAAGAAATCTTAGCAGGCCCAGAACAAAACCCCAGCTTCACCAGTGCTTGTACACAACACAAGGATAGGTGCAATATATAGCAACATTATTCCAGGTATGTTTCTGAACTGGGTGAGATCTAAGCACAGAAAGCTGCTACCCATAACATTGTTGAGCTGGTGAGTGCACTGCATTGCCTGAGGGATAATGCATAATACCGCAGATGATATTCAGTGCTGCACAATACTACTGAATACAGTGACACTGAACAGATGATATTGCTAATATCACTGGTAAGTAATTCTTATGGGCAGAAGTTTTTTTAAGTGTTTAGTGGGAGGGAAGGTTTGTAGTTTTACATTGTTTTTATGCTGTGGCCCATATTGATTGTTGGATGTATTCCCACTAATAACAACTTTCAAATGCTTCTCTTAGGTATATGTCATTGCTGATTTTAGTTTCTCCATAAATGTGTATATTTCTATTGATATACTGCCTTGTCATGGTTTCTGGCCCAGAAATTGTAGTTTATTGGCAGTTTGGGAAGTTTTTCCATCTCTTTCAACCTCCTGGTTTAAAAGCCCGCGTTTGCCCTCATTTCCCACCTTTCTTGTAACTAGTCTAGTCCAGATACAGATTTACTGTATCCAAGACTGCTTGTACGCTTCTGAGCCCCCAAGCCTTTTTGTATTGGAGGGAAGCCTTCTAGCTTATCAGTGGGAGTGGTAAGCACTAGGTAGACTATCTACCACAAGAGTGGTTTCTGGCCCAGAAATTGTAGTTTATTGGCCGTTTGGGCAGTTTTTCCATCTCTTTCAACTTTCTGGTTTAAAAGCCCGCATTTGCGCTTGTTTCCCACCTTTCTTGTAACTAGTCTAGTCCAGATATAAACCGCATTTGCACTTGTTTCCCACCTTTCCTGTAACAAGTCTAGTCCGGATACAGATTTGCCGTATCCAGGACTGATTTTAAGCTTCTAAGCCCCCAAGTCTTTCTGTGTCGAAGGGAAGCATTTTAGCTTATCAGTAGGAGTGGTAAGCACTAGGTAGCCTATCTACCACAAGATCCAGGTGCAGATTTTTAGTTTTAGCACTTGAATTTGCTTATTCATGCTCAGCACTTTTTTCAGAACTTGTTGTTAGCCCTAAATAAGCTACTAATTACTACAACACTCAACCTGTTCTCTTTACCTAGAGGAAAACAGTTTTTGTACTTACTTTCCTCACTTGCTTAGAGAAAAACAGCTCTTATACTCACTTCCCTCACTTATCCAGAGGAAAGTAGTTTTTATTTAGGCATGTCCAAGGGTCAGCTCCCAGTGTTCTCTCCTGTCTATCTGATGAATCTGGACATCTTGAGGCAATGTAGCAATTGCCTCATGTACACATGAATGCATAATAGTGGTACTGAAGCTTATTAAAGTTTTAATTGAACAGGCTTAGTATGAGAAAGCCAAAGGTGCTCCTTCCCCGGGGGTTTTTATCACACATGAGCCCTGCTCTTTCCAGCACCTGGAGCAGGCATGACCATTCAAGAAAGTCTGCCTGAGGAGCCACATAGTAGCCCCATGCACAAAAATGCATGTGCAGACATTATGTGATATGGGTCATAGCACAGCAAAAAAGGCAGTGTGGTATGGTTATATGGCACATGCTCACAATACAACAAGCTGCACAGGCACCATGCTTAAGTGTATAGTGTACAGCCTTGTGACAGGCAAGAATGAGTGGCATAACACAGCCTATAATAACAGCAGTTCAGGGGCATCTGCAGTAACTTCCTTTGTTGATATAGCTGCTGGGTTATGAGGTCCAAATTAGCTCAATAAAAACTGGCATCATCATATTGTGAAATATATGTAATATGAGCAAGCATGGAATGCATTAGGATATTAGATTTTAAAATAACCATACTAAAGGAAGACATGGAACCAGATAATGTAATGCTGCACTATTAACTCCCATGGTGCATGGCAGCGAGAGGATTAGGGTTTTCACCTATACATTTTCTTTCCAAACTATCCAGAAATCAGAACAATTGTCTGGTAGTCCAGAAAACCCTGCACAAACTCCAGTAGTCTGTGTTGTAGTACAAGAACAATGGGGTTTGTGAAAACACACCTGAGACTGAATTTTTTTTAAAGAAAAGCATTGCTAAAGAGACTGAAAAAAGACCAGAAGAAAGTCATTTTACCTCCCACTGATGAATGCATTCACATCACAATATGTGTGGGTATGCAGCTGGAGTGAGTGGAAAAGTGTAGAGAGAAATTTGGCTTGAGTCGGGGCAAGGGGTTTGGCTTCAGTCTTTGTTTTGCCACAGTGAAAGGTGGCAAGTCTATAACAGAATCAAAGAAGAGCTGGTATACATAAGGTAGGAACACACCACAATGCTCTAGCGTTGTCATCTCAGGTTGTGGGGAGACATAATAATGGGAATGGGTACTGAGGCCAGGACATGCCACACAGGACATGATGACCCTTTCATATTGTATAAAGCCTGGCAATGAGATCTGCAAGAGGATGGGGTCTGCAGTATATTATATGGATTTAGAATACTGATGCAGGAAAGGGTGTTATGATAATAAGCTTGTAATTGCAGTATGTATGGTAAGGCAGAGAAGTGTCAGAACACAAAAGGTTACAGGCAAGTTGGTACTATACAGTATACAGATATACCCACACAGTGACTGATGTGTGACCTATACATGTAAGTGTCAAGTTATGAGTCCAAAAAAGAGGCAATGACTGTAAATGTTCACCACACAAAAGTCAGAGGTTTTACTGCAGACCCTCTGAATCCTAGATAAAGGAAACCTAGACAAATATTTTCATGAGTAGTTTTGGCAGAGAAGTTTACAGAACATCAGTGTTCTGGGTGGCCATAATAGCAGTCTACATCAAGATTGGCAAAAGGTGCCTGATATGATACTGTATGGCATGAACAAGACACAGAACATTGCCAAAGACATGCCCACCAAAGGAGGTGTACTACCAAGAAAGCAGAAAGTCATAGAGGTAGAAGAGGTTCTGGTGTCACTTATTATGGAAGGGGATTAAAATCTTATACCTGATGACCTGACTAGGAGTGATGGGCTGGGGAGGACTACACAAGTGCTTGCAGCAGAAGGACCATATTAGTATTAGCCAGTGTACTCTATGTACAGTGCAGTGCATGTGGAGCAGGACGTATTCCACAAGAGGGTTCTGCTTATCTATCCCCCACATGTTTCTGATCTACAACTGTAATGCCTGCACAACAGGGTATATAGGCATGGTATGTGCAGATTTTCTCATATAACAGTGATATCACAGATTTATTGTTTTTATACTTTCACAAGTACTGTTGGTGATGGGTTAAGCACAAGAAAACAACACATGCCTGATGTCAGCATGATGCAGAGAACACATGCAGATGTTGATGATTAGATCCATAAGTAGGTCATCTCATGCCCTGTGTAGATCCTTGAAATGGGGCTTCCTTCAAGCCAGATTTGAAGAGTAAATAAAAGAAACAAGGTCTTCTCAAAGTTAAAGACCAATAAAAGAAAAGAAGAAAGAAAAAAACTCATCCGCTTTAAAGCTGTGGCAAGGTCCTTGCCTCATATCTAGCAAGCAGTTTGCCGCAGTTAAATCATCACATGCTATGCACTTTAGAACTTTAGCTACAAATATGCAATATTAGTATATTATCAAGGCTTCGTTAAACAATGCTGGTATTGCAATAACACACCATTGGCACTTACCAACACTCCCCTTAACAGCTTGCATGCAGTGCATGTATCCCCTTTACCACACTCCCTTCTTACTGATAATGTTGACAATGTGCACACTTCAGAGCCTGATGATACACTGGTGTCGACAGCAACACTAACACTTGGTGGCCTAATACACATTCCCAACATGAAAGAAATTTTAGCAGGGCCAGAACAAAACCCCAGCTTCACCAATGCTTGTACACAACACAAGGATAGGTGCAATAAATAATAACATTATTCCAGGTATGTTTCTGACCTGGGTGAGATCTAAGCACAGAAAGCTGCTACCCATAACATTGTTGAGCTGGTGAGTGCACTGCATTGCCTGAGGGATAATGCATAATACTGCAGATGATATTCAGTGCTGCACAATACTATTGAATACAGTGACACTGAACAGATGATGTTACTAATGTCACTGGTAGGTAATTCTTATGGGCAGAAGTTTTTTTAAGTGTTTAGTGGGAGGGGAGGTTTGTAGTTTTACATTGTTTTGATGCTGTGGCCCATATTGATTGTTGGATGTATTCCCACTAATAACAACTTTCAAATGCTTCTCTTAGGTATATGTCATTACTGATTTTAGTTTCTCCATAAATGCGTATATTTCTATTGATATACTACCTTGTCATGGTTTCTGGCCCAGAAATTGTAGTTTATTGGCAGTTTGGGTTTTTCCATCACTTTCAACCTTCTGGTTTAAAAGCCCGCGTTTGCCCTAATTTCCCACCTTTCCTGTAACTAGTCTAGTCCAGATACATATTTACTGTATCCAGGACTGCTTGTACGCTTCTGAGCCCCCAAGCCTTTTTGTATTGGAGGGAAGCCTTCTAGCTTATCAGTGGGAGTGGTAAGCACTAGGTAGCCTATCTACCACAAGAGTGGTTTCTGGCCCAGAAATTGTAGTTTATTGGCCGTTTGGGCAGTTTTTCCATCTCTTTCAACTTTCTGGTTTAAAAGCCTGCATTTGCGTTTGTTTCCCACCTTTCTTGTAACTAGTCTAGTCCAGATATAGCCCGCATTTGCACTTGTTTCCCACCTTTCCTGTAACAAGTCTAGTCCAGATACAGATTTGCCGTATCCAGGACTGTTTTTAAGCTTCTAAGCCCCCAAGTCTTTCTGTGTCGAAGGGAAGCATTTTAGCTTATCAGTAAGAGTGGTAAGCACTAGGTAGCCTATCTACCACAAGATCCAGGTACAGATTCTTAGCTTTAGCACTTGAATTTGCTTATTCATGCTCAGCACTTTTTTCAGAACTTGTTGTTAGCACTAAATAAGCTACTAATTACTACAACACTCAACCTGTTCTCTTTACCTAGAGGAAAACAGTTTTTGTACTTACTTTCCTCACTTGCTTAGAGAAAAACAGCTCTTATACTCACTTTCCTCACTTATCCAGAGGAAAGTAGTTTTTATTTAGGCATGTCCAAGGGTCAGCTCCCGGTGTTTTCTCCTGTCTATCTGATGAATCTGGGCATCTTGAGGCAATGTAGCAATTGCCTCATGTACACAGACAACCCTCTCCTCCTACCACCCAATACCACAACCTGTGAGAGATGCACTTATCTAGGCAAACTGGAGGTAAATCTCTCTCCAACCAAGACTGACCTTGACAGTCAAGTAGAGAAGGTAAACACTTGCACCACACCACACTCATCACATAGTCCCACTAAACCTACACCATCAAAATCCATACATAGAAACACAAAAAGATTCACAGAGGCTCTCAATAATAATCTGCTCAAGCAACAGAGACCTCCAAAGCAGAAACGCAAGCAGCCTCCACCCCCCAACACAACCCAAATGATACATAGCCCACAGACTCAGGGTGCCAATAAACCACAGCCCATAAGGCAAACCAACATACCCAACACACTAGTCATAGTTGACTCTATAGTCAGGCACACTGATGTCCCACTCACCAGGCTAAACAAGGAAAGGTTACTGTCAGCTGTCTGTCGGTTTCCAGGATTCACCACATAATCCACACACATACCTCCCTGGACTACATGAAAAGAGACATAGAAGTGCTCTCCGATCTTGTAGCCTAGGCAGGTATGACCCTAGCCCTGAGTAGCATTCTGACATCGCCCAGAATGATACCACAGTACAAGGACAAAATTATTGACTTCAACAATTGGCTAAGCTTCTGGTGTCATTTCAAGGGGATCCAGTATCTGTCTGCCTGGGATGACATGGTCAAGCAACCACTATGCTTTGCCAGAGATGGCCTGCACCTGTCTTCCCTGGGATTCCGGATACTGGCTAAGGCTCTTGCCGCCCCTATAGTGTTTTTTTAGGCAAGATCCAAATGACAAATTCACCACCGTAACAGGAACAGGCAAGCAAAAACTGAGGGTAATGCTACTCAATGCTAGAAGTCTAAATCTCAAAATGCACTCACTCAAGGCACTCCATAAAATGGAGAACATCGATATCTGTGCAGTGACTGAGACCTGGTTCAAGGCTCTAGGGAGCACCCCTGCATTACCAGGCTACAACTCATGCCACACTTTTCGGACATCTAACCTGGACCAGAACACCAAAGGCAGAGATGTGTCTATATTCATTAAGGATATCCACACCTCCAGGCTAGTTGCGCATCATAATGCATCCAAGGTTATCCAAGTACAACTAACTCTGGGCAAAACTGCAATCTAAATTGTAGCTTGCTACAGATCCCTTACCATGCCCCAGGATTCCCACTCCTCTTTTCTTGATATACTGGAAAATATTAGGGTTTAACCAAACACCCTAATAATGGGCGATTTCAATTACCCCACCATTAATTGGGAAAACTACTCCTGTATCAACTCTTTCACTTAACGCTTTCTGGAATTCATAAATTCCAATGCCCTGGATCAACTTATCCACACCCCCACCAGGGGCAACAATATCCTAGACCTAGTCATTACCAACATGAGTGACCAGTGGTCCACACCTGAAATTAACTCCTCGTTGGCCAGATCCGACCATAAGCTAATCACCCTAGATATCCACACCCCGCCCCCACCCACCATTAAGGAAACCATGGTAATAAATTTCTCCAAAGCCAACTTCATGCTTCTTAAGAAAGAAGTGGCGAACTTCAAGACACCCATGCAGATGAACAATACAGCTGCTGAATCCTACACAAATGCACTCTATAAGCACTTACACGAGTGCATGGATCCTGCTATCCCAAACAGAATCAAGATGCTATCCTCCAAAAAAAGGAAGCCAATCTGGTGGTCCCCTGCCATAACCAAACTCTACAACAGAAGTGTTGCAAAAGAGAGTAAATTCCCATGAGTAGAGGAGCTCCCTGGTCAGCCTCAGTAAGAAGCTGAGATCCCTTATAAGATCCTCCAAAGCTAGCTACAAAAAAAAATTGCCACTGATTCTAAGGGAAACCACAAAGCATTCTATAGCTATGTCAAGAATCTCAGTGGCAACACCCAGATCTGATCTGAGTTACAGCACAATGGCATGAAAATTACAGAACCAAATGATATCACCAACATCCTGGCAGATAGGTTCAGTGCTAATTTTACCCCCCTCTCACCCCCTAAAGGGCACATATATATATATATATATATATATATATATATATATATATATATATATATATATATATATACACACACAAGAAGAATGCAGAGTCCCTGTAATCACATCTATGCAGGTAAAAGCTGCACTCTCTAAAACCAAAAACACAGCATCCATGGGACTGGACAACATCCCAGGCTGCATTTTATACAAGCTTCAGAATGAACTAGCTCCCCACCTAAGCACCATGTTCAATCATAGTCTCACATCAGGCTTTGTGCCCACTGAATGGTGCACAGCAACAGTTATCCCACTCCACAAAGGGGGAGCCACCACTGTTCCTGGGAACTATCTCCCTATTAGCCTGATGAGCCTGGTCTGCAAGGCCATGGAACGTACCATCATGGAACTCATAAACAAAGACATTGGTAACCTCCATACTCTGGACCCCACCCAGTTTGGGTTTGTGGCTTCTGAACCTGATTGACTTCTTTGAGGCAGTCACAAAAGCTGTAGATGAGGGTAAGGTGGTTCACACAGCCTATCTTGACCTCACCAAGACTTTTGACACCATCCCCCATTCTGGAATTATAGCTAAACTCACTAAACTAGGTATAAATCCCTAAGTCACAAGATGGGTTGCCAACTGGCTCACTGACAGAACCCACACTGTAAAAGTTGCAGACTCCAAATCTGACTTCAGATCAGTGACAAGTGGAATACCACAGGGTTCAGTCCTAGGACCTCTTCTGTTTGGTATTTACTTCTCTGAAGTACAGGCTAACATAGAAGGTCTCTGGCTAATGAAGTTCACAGATGAATGCAAACTAGGAGCCATAGTCAAGTCCCCAAATTATGTGGACATCCTACAGAAGGGCCTCACTGAGACAGATGCCTGGTGTCAGAGGCATGGCCTCAAGCTCAGTGCCAAAAAGTGCATTGTCAGCCCCTTTAGTAAAAACTCTGTACCCATGAACTACCACATAAACGGCAGTCTACTTAATGCTGAATGTGTGATAAGAGAACTTGGGACCCGGGTGGACATTAGTCTCTACTTTGATAATCTCATCGCCACAGTAGTCAGGAAATCATTCTATGTGGCACACCTAATCACAAAAGGGTTATCATCCAGAAAAAAAGAGGTCATTGTTCCCCTCTACTCTGCACTCATTAGACCCATTATAGAGTACAACACCCCATTTGGAATGTACCTCGCAAGACATCTGCAGCAGCTGTAAAGGCCACAGAAGTACCTCACAAAGAGGATTACTGGCCACAAACAGATGCCCTACACTGACCATCTCAAAAAACTCCAGCTTTACTCTGTAGCATATCACCTAGTCCAAAGAGATCTCTGCCTAACATATAAAGCTATGTTAAACCCTGAGCTTTTGTACATGCTACACCTTAAGAAATCCCAGTCCCTCTGAGTTACATGCTCTAGGGACCCAAACCTTGTCACCATAATAAACAGGACGTGCTGGAGTGATAGATTCCTGTCCCAGAGGCTTCCTATACTCTGGAACAAGCTACCCATCCATGTCAAGCAAAGTTCCTCATTAGTACTCTTCAAGAAAAATCTTGATGAGTGGATAGGAAATAGGAAATACACCCCGGGGATCACTTCTGTAGATCTGTTCAACAGGGGCACAGGAAATTAACTTTCTTGGGTGGCGTAAGCCAGGGAACCTTGTTGGCTAGGCTTACTTAGGCCCTTGGGCCGATAGCCTAGTACCTACCTATGAACCTATGAACCTATGTGTGCTGGTGGGTACCACTTTACTGTGGGGTGCTTGTAGGAAGTCAACGGACTTAGTAGCTCATAAAGAGGCCATCACATTTTCCACTTCAGACTATATTGTACACACTTCATCCTAGATACTTGGACATATTCGAGACAGTGGGATCTGTGACACTTCTCACATGCCTGTGCATCATACTATATGACCAGGTTACAATGCAGGTAAGCAGGAGTACATGATAATTAATACTAGCATATTTCATGCTTGTTTAATGTACATCTGTCCACTGCTCTGATAGGTGATATGTCACATACAAAATAGTAATGTTGTTTTCTTTCTCCTTCCCACTTTCTCTATCACTGTCCTCCATTTTTTGTTTGTTGCTTTATTTCTCTTTATTAATGTTCCTATTTTCAGCAACATCTCCCATTGCTGTGCTAATAGTGTGGCCCAGGTCACCACGAGCCGTCCAGTTACAGCCTTCTCCTGCAGTCACTCCACCTGGCACCAAGCCTGTTTCCTTTTCTGGTGCAGTGGTGGTGGGGGTCAGACAGTTGCATCTCTTGTGGCATTTGATCGTCGATTACCAGAGGGGAGTGCCATTGTTTCCACCAGTGGCACTGTCAGTGATGCGCAGTTTGTAATACACAGGAAGTTCATAGAGGTAGTGGGAGTGTTGATTGTCTTGTGGCTAGAGGCCTACATCATCCACCTGGAGAGGGTCCTTGCACAGCTAACAAAGTTGCACCACTGTCTAGTTCTGCCATTTCCATCTTTGGAGGGTCCCCATGAAGAGGGTGAACAGAGTGCTGACTGATGTCTTTCTGGGTATAGCACAGACAGTGTGTATAAAGTAGGGTTTCACCCAACCTATCCCCCATCCTGGTGTTCCTCTTTGGTTTGTGTCATCTCCCTCCCCCAACTGTTGTCCATAGGTCTCAGCTGTCCAGATTTTCGTATAATGTCCAGAGTTTTCATAAAATTTGATGTTTTCTGGCAAATCACTGAGGAAAGAAATCACTAAATAATGACATACATTTGAGTTTCACTTTTCATATCCTTTAGAAAATGCTTGCTAACACAAATTTTGCTCTAGTTACTTTCTTAGTTTTTAAGAGCAGCATTTAAAATCTGCCCCTATGTTTCGCCCTTTGTCTCCCATTATTTTATGTTTTGTCCAGATTTCTTGCTCTAAGATGTTGAGAGGCATGCCATGGAGGTTCCTTACAAAAATCCTACAGGGCATAAACATATAATGTCCTACAGTGATTGCCTCAAAGCCCGGTCTTTACGCAGTATCACTGATACTTCTGAGAGGTGATCTTTGTCTGACATACCAGGCATCCCTGGACCCTGTTTTGATGAATGTTTTGCACATCCACAAAAGAAACAGCATCAGAACTGCTAGATTAAAAGATCTAAATTTTACTTGCAACATAAACAGGACATGTTGGTGAGACAGATATGTTTCTCAAAGAATTCACATGCGCTGGAATAGGCTACCCATACATTTGAAGCAGAGTTCCTCCTTATCTCTATTTAAGTGCAACTTGGACCAGTGGATGGGTAATCAGAAATTCAACCTTGGTCTGGCTCTCATGTCTCTGATAGACAGAGATAGTCACTAAATCACCCCATATAAATCAAATTTGTGGGCCCCCTTTGGGTTGCATGTCTAGGCTTTTAAGGGTCGAGTGTATTGGGACATCCAGGAATTTGCAGAAGTGGGGTGCAGTTTGGAAAGTACACCAGTGTGGGGTGGAGATGAGTGGAACACTGGGTGTGGAGGGGCTGTGGAAAGATCCTTAAAATGCTCTGACAGTACCTCCATTACCACAGCTGCACCACAATGATGTGCAGCAGAATATATGTATTGATGTCTTTTCAAATGTGCTGTCAGAACATATATTGATGTGATGTGGCTATGGTAGTGGAGGTAGGTGACTCCTGCCCAGCATACAGCAAATTTACAGACAGCACTAGCTATTTCAAGGCATTCCCAGGTAAGACATGGTTACTCATGGCAGGTCACAGTCCCTTCCCATATCATGATAGCCTAGCAAATAGTCCCAGTGAAGGCTATATTACCTCAACAAGTACCATAGCAAATTCAAGCAATTTTGTAAGTAAATAAGAATTTCTGCAAAGACAGTGAATAACTAAACAGCACACACACACACACACACACACACACACACACACACACACACACACACACACACACACACACACTCACACACACGCATGCACCGCACGTACACACATACACACACATACACACACACACACACACACACACACACACACACACACACACACACACACACACACACACACACACTGACAAAGAACTACATGTTATGGGAAAAAAATCCCAAAAAGCAGGCAGAACACCTTAAAGCCCTTTCCCTCTACTCAGCCTCTTATAGATTGCTGAGGGGTGATTATGTCTGGCTTACAAGGCATCTGCAAACCCCAAACTTATGAATCTCCTACATACATGTAAGTCAAAGAGTACCAGAAATACAAGGTCTAAAAACCTGAATTTTCTCTGTGACTTAAACAGAACATGCTGGAGAGACAGATGTGTATCTCAGAGACTGACCTTCCTATGGAACAGGCTTCCCATCCATGTGAAGCTGCGTTCATCTATTAACCAGTTTAAGTACAACCTAGACAAGTGGATGGAGAATAGGACATTTACACTGGGTCTGGCATCCATGTCCCTTATGGACAGAGGTAGCTAATAAATGCCTGGCCCTCAATATCCTATTTGGATGCAGGACATACTTATTCTTTTGGGAAAACTTGGCTAGGCTTAGAAAGGCCGACCTGGGTCCTTAGCCTAGTAACAGACTATGAATCTATGAATCTATGAATACCTCAGTTCAGCTATATGCTATTATGAAAACAAATGCAATCACTGTAAAATATCACAGAGAAATGTAACCCAGTATCTACTTTAATGATATGTAGTATCAAATACAAACCAGAAGCACATGCTTTGGGCTGAATCAGTAAAAATTCCATTTAATTTGTGCAAAAAAATAACACTTCCACTATCATAAGACAAAATGGAATGTGCCGAGGATTGGAATCTCCAAACTGTATTTGCCAAAAAAGGCCCAAAAAAACAGTCAAAGAAAACACTTTTTTAATAGTTTTTCTGGGGGCAATCCCCCTACCTCGCCATGTTATGGGGGTGCAAGAACCACTATACCCCCAAACTTATATATATATATATATATATATATATATATATATATATATATATATATATATATATATATATCAACTCAATGGTCACTCTAACTCAAAGAAAGGTGAAATGCCCTCACAAAGGTCATTGTTGCTGGCAGAACTCACAGACAGTAATTTCCTATGGAGGCACTCTGATTGTCAGCAGGTCGAACCTCGGGCAACTGAGGCTCAAGACTTTAATTTTCACCCACCATTACGTTTCTCATTGATGCAAAAAGCTTTCCTCAGCAGAACACAAACATGTCTTGTAACACGTCAGGGCCGATCATTTTTATCGACAGACAGCCCCCATACCCATTGCCAACCTGAAGTATTTGGTTTGACCCTTCCACTATAAAAATAATTGCATTAATGTGCATTTTGTTTCACAGAAAGAGTAATCGCTACTTGGGTTCAAATGCATCTCAGTCCTGCAAGGTTAGAATTACAACATCAAACAGCAGAGGCCAGTCATTTAATCCACGGAGAGTCACCATATCCATTGCCTACCCACAAAGTCTGGTTATATTAATGTATTTTTTACATAAACATTAGTGACAGCTTGTTCTCCAGATTGTTTTATCCAAATACACTTTACTCTTTCAAAGCCAGAATTAAAACAACAAAACACAAGGGGCAATCATTTCATCCACATACCAGCTCCATGCCTGTACTCTACCTAAAGTATCTACTCTGACCTGACAGGACCAAAAATAATAATAGTTTCAGTAATGTATTTTTGTTGCAAAGAAAAAGTACTCACATCTTGTCTTCTCGTGTGCTTCACCCAACACCGATTAGTTTTGCAAAGCCAGATGCTCACAGAGAGTAATTGGCTAGACTTAAGTTAGCTCACAAGGGCAGTTAGCCAGGTACTAATCTATGAACCTACGAACATGCAGCCTCAATGCCCATTGCCTATCTACAATATCTGGTCTGGCCATTCTAGGATAAAAAAATAATTGTTACTGTTTTTGCAAAACAAAAATTAATTAATGTAATCTCCACTTGTATTCAGGCTTGTTTACCTAAATGCACATAAGTCCTGCAAAGTTAGAATTACAACATCAAAGAGTGGGTCAGTCATTTCATTCACAGGCAGCCTCCATACTCACTGTCTGTCCACAGTGTCTGGATTGACCTTGCCAGGTTAAAAAAAAAAAGAATGGTTGTGTTAATGCATTTCTTTCATATAATCAATAGCCACAGTTCATATTCCATTGTACTTTACACAAGTCTTGCAAAGCTAGAATTACAACAACAAAACAGTAGGGACAATAATTTCAATCATAAACAGCCCCCATAGCCATGACTTAAAAATACATTAAGGTATGTTATTTTACAGACCAGCAATTACAACTTATATTCCTGCTTGCTTCACCCAAATGCATATTAATCTTGCAAAACCAGAATTACAACAGAAAATGGCTAGGGTCAGTCATTTCATCAACAGACAGGCCCCTTACCCATTGCTTAGTCACACTATCTGGTTTGACCCCGCTGGATAAAAACAAAATATTTTATTTATTTTTTATTGACTCTGCCAGAATTAAAAAAAATATTACATTAATGTATTTTTCATTTCACAGAAACAGTAATCACAGCTTGTATTCCAGCTTTTTTAATCTCCTGAAGTAAGCATTAGAACAGCAAACAGCAGGGCTGGTCATTTTGTCCAAAGAAAGCTCCTAAATTCATTGTCTACACACAGTATCTGGTTTGATTCTGTAGGATAAACAAAAAATATGGTTGCATTAATGTATTTTTGCCTCATAATCTGCATTCTGTTTTACTTTACCCAAATGCACATTAGCACTTCAACATAATAATTACAACAGCAAGCAACATGGCCAATTTTCCATCTACAGATAGTACCCATACCCATTCCATCCACTGTATCTGGATTTTCCCTGCCAGGTTAAAATAACAAATAAATAATGGTAACATTAATGTATTTTTTCACATAAACAGTAAATACAACTTGAATTCTATCTTACTTCATCCAAGTACACATTCGTTTGGTAAAGGCAGAATTACAATAGCAAACAGAATGCAAGATTTCATCCACAAACATCCCCTATGCCCACTGCCTTCCTAAAACATCTATCATGACAAAAGTAAGTAATAACAATAATGGTTATTCTAGTGTAGTTTTGCTGCACAAAATCAGCAGCTACAGTTATATTCCAACTTCATTCATCCAACAGCACTTCAGTCTTGCAATGCCAACATTATAATATCAAACAACAGAGCAGGATCAGTTATTTAATCTATATAGTCCTAGACCCTTTGTTAACCATAGTATCTGGTTTAACCCTGCCAAGAATAAACAAATACTATCCTGCTACTATCGAAAGAAGTTCCAGGAGCAATCTCTTCTGTGCAAGAAAAAAAAATGCTCATTCAATATGTGTGTGCACCACTTTTTCATAAAAATAACTGCATTTAGAAAATGATAGCAGAAAACTAGCTCCTGCGCCTTTATCACAGCGGTTTATTTGGGCTAGAAGGTTGACCAATGGGTTGGGCTGTACATTTAATAGGGAGGGAGTATTTTCAGGACAAACAGCTGTGGAATAAGTAAATAAATGTATTGAATTCATTTGGCAATAGCCGTTATCAAACTTACAAATAACAGTGAGAATAGTACTATTGCATTTGTAAGTACAGCAACCGAAATATTTTTGGAAAGTAGGACTTCAAGGTGCAGTAACATATTTTTGCATAACATGAGTGACAGAGTTAAAGCACTTTAATAGTGGAGAATGTTGTGTAGCCTGCAGATGTCCTTCAAGTGCCTTGTGCTCTCTTTTTTTTATTTTTTTCTTCATCTGTTGCTCAGACAAGCTTCTCTCGGTCTCCCTATCAGGTACTTTCGAGGGTTATCAAGTCAATTGACTGGATCCACTAACTGAGTGTCCCATCATGACTTGTTAAGCAAAACAAAAAAACAAATACTTAAACAAAAATAAAGTCTCTGTGGGTTGAAATCAGAAAATATATGACCAAATGAGGTACGTTCTCAACTGAGTACCATGTAAGCTGTATATTTTCTGATCTCAATTGAAACAGTTAAAAAACATTTTTTTTTTGGCTTTGCATTAGTGTAGTACTTCGCAAGTCATTCTCTGCAGAAGTGGATGTGGTCTTAGTGATTGGCAGGTGGAAGGGGCATGTCATCATATGGGAAACATGCATGATTCACAGCCATGCAGACATGGCATGAATATTCATTGTCTATTCAAACTTTACTCTTTTCCTCAATGCTGTGTGATCTCAGAGTTGGTATATTTAAATTGCGGAGGGTGTGGGGGTGCATCCCCCCTCATGGGGGGTGTAGTGGGGCTTGCTCCCCTGCGAAAACAAAGGAAAAAAAATAACATTTGCAGTTATAGTGCTATTTTTTTCCTTCATTTTTGCAGGGGAGCAAGCCTCCTGAACCCCCACCCCCCACTAATTAAATATACCAACTCTGAGATCACACAACATTAAGGAAAAGGGTAAACTATGAATAGACAATGAATACTCATGCCTCCATCAGTATGAATATTATTTAAGTTTACAAAGACGTCACTGATTGTTGGACAGTGGATGAGGTTTAGGCGGGACTTTCTACTGCGCATCCTGGGAGGTACTACAATAATACAAACCCTTTTTTATGTAGCAAGCTATATGGCAGCTAATAAAAAAATAATACAAAACAAAAAAAAAAGGTCGAGGGTGCACCCCTGTGCTAAGGCCTAAATCCACCACTGTTGCCTAGTATGTACCTATGAACCTATGAACCTATGAACCATATTATAGAATCTTTCCTTAACCACGTTGACTTATATACCTAAAACTATATAAAGAGTTGGACTTAAGTTGCTGTTTTTTCTTATTCACATTAATGCATATGCTGTACCAAATGCATTGACTTTTTTTGAGATTTCACTTTCACCTTCATTGTCCAACCTTGACTCTTCTGCCATACCGTTATTCTGTTTACTTAGAAGGTACTTCCTGTTATCAGTTTGTCGATCTAATCTTTGTTTAGACTTTAAATTTTTTTCCTCACTTTGTATTACTCTACAAATGTTTATGGAATTATGTGGCCTTTTATGATTTATGCATATTTAATTGCTTGTCTGTAAGTGAGTTTTATGTAGATAATAATGACTGCAATTTGTACGTCAATCTACCATATTATTTATTGTCTCTACTTTTGATATGGTACCATGTCAGTCTTTTCTATTCCTGGCTTCTTGCACACTATCAATTGTCTAAACTCTTTTAGCATTCAGCCCTTTTCAGATTGGCATGATGGTTAAGTTGCTTACCTTATAGACAGAGGGTTCAGGGTTTGATTCTTACATGTGGCAATTGGCTGGGCTTTAAATGACCCACAAAGTCAGTTAGCCTAGTATAAAACAACAAACAAACCTGTTCTGGTGACCTTCCACAAGTAAATATATCTGTTAAGATAATATTTGTGTCAGATAGTCACAAGAAGTTTAATCTTTCATTAAAAAAAATATAGTGAGCATCATTTGTGCTTTGATTTTTGAATCAATAACTGGAAAATTGCAGTTCCTTGACAAAGACAAGTCTTGCATAGTGATTGCTTAATGTTCCATTTGATGCATGTGTAATAAACTAAACTTGAATACTTCATAAATGTTATGCATTTAACTTATTGTTGAGTATAATAACAGTACTGGGCATCATCAGAAGACACCCATGAGTATTTATGTATTTGATTATTTATTTATTTATTTACATTTGTTTACCGGGAGTGTTTGACTGGGCAAGAGGCCTGTTTTCAGAAGAGGCCTGGGGAGAAAAGCTCCACATTGTTACATTTTAACATTCAAACAGATACATCAAAATAATTACAGTATACAAGATATGCAAAAAACTAATGTAGTACACTAGTGTTATGTGAGTATATATAACAGTAATACAGAACAGGCAGTTATATAAAATATATGGAGTAAAATAGTAGTATGGAATAAAGTGTAAAAGTCGATTGAGTAAACAGCAATGTGTCGTACAATTTGTTGAGAGTAAAATCAAATATTTGCTGTCATAAAGATAACTAAAGGGAGAAAGAAGAAGAGAGAAGACATTGGTCAGGTCTGTAGGATTTCTTGCCAAGTGTGGTGTTATCAAGTGGGAGAAGAATGGGAGAGTAAGCATTTTGTTTTTTCATCCAGGTGTGATACAGGATCAGAGCCAACTGCTTGATAGGTGATCTTTGAGAAGCAATTTGAATTTAAAGAGGTTATCTGTGTGAAGGATGTGCTGGTGTGTTGAGATCCATGGCTTTGCTATTTGCTTGGAGTACAGACAGTCTCCATAACTGTTGCTTGCTCTTGTGACCTTGAGTAAGAGTTTGCCTGATGATCGGAGAGTTACGTTATTTGAGTAAGGTTGTACTACGTTTTTGAGGGCAGGGCAGTTGTTCGGTTGATGTATCATGGTGTGGGCAATGGTAAGCTGGTTAAGAGTTAGGAGGTTAGGGAGTTCGAGCAATGCAGTAGTGTGTTCTGTTAGTGTGGTTTGTGGCAAATCTGGCAATTTTATTGTAGCAGTATTCTAATTTGAGTATTTTGCTTTTTCTTAAGTTTATAAAAATTGTGGAAGCATATAACAAGGTGGCTAGTAGATGTATTCTGACTATGGCATGCTTGGAGGTATGGGTAAGGTAAGGACTGGCTCTGTAGAGTTGGCCAAGTTTGATGTGTACCTTTGTGATTTTCTGGGTTATGTGTATGTCATATCTGAGTGCTCTGTCAATTGTTACTCCTAGTAGTTTTGTGTGATCCACTGGTTCAATTTTGGTTTTGTTTTGGGGATAGATAATGAAAGGGACAGAAGGTTGTGCTGTTTTATGCTATGTAAATATCATTAATTTGGTCTTGTTGGGAGTAAGTACAAGTTGATTGGTAGATAGGTAATGCTGTGTCAGTGATAGATTTCTGAGTAGTTGGTAAGAGGTCAGGAAAAGAAGTGACTGTGCATATTAGTGTTGAGTCCTCTGCAAACTGTATGGTAGCAGCTGAGTTTGTGGCATTGCTGGTGTTATTAATAAAGATGGTGAAAAGAAGAGGACCCAGAATGGAGCCTTGTGGAACCACTACTGAGACAGGGAGGAGGGACCATATTTCACTTTGCCATCTAACTGCTTGTTGTCTATCTGACAGGAAGCTGTGGAACCATGAGATGGTTGTTGTGGATAGGTTGAAGGTGGCTGGTTTATTGAGTAATATTTGGTGGGACACTATGTCAAAAGCTCTTGACATGTCAAGAAAGATGGTAGCTACAATTTGTCATTTGTTTCTAAGTTGATTGGCAGTTTCCGTGAAACTTAAAGGAGAAGTTGTGGTGTTGTGTTTAGGTCTAAAACCATGTTGGGTGTTAGCTAGAAGGTTGATATTTAGTAGATATGCCATTAATTGTGTATGTATGCATTTTTCTAGAATTTTTGCTTGCGATGGTAGTATAGTGATGGGTCTGTAGTTGGATAATTGGGTTGAAGATCCACCTTTGTATAAGGGGATAATATGAGAGATTTTCCACAGTTTGGGGATGCATTGTTCAGTTATGGAACAATTTATTAGAATTGAGACAGGATATGCTATGGAGTTGGCTGCTATTTTGAGAAATTCATTGGGAAGGAGGTCAGCAG
This sequence comes from Protopterus annectens, assembly GCF_019279795.1. Classification (NCBI taxonomy): domain Eukaryota; kingdom Metazoa; phylum Chordata; order Ceratodontiformes; family Protopteridae; genus Protopterus; species Protopterus annectens. The sequence goes on along the minus strand of NC_056730.1, from coordinate 1,087,217,855 downwards.
CAAGTGGGGATGGTTTCAGAAGAAAATTTTATTTTGTTCTAGACTTATTTGTAGATCATATTTTTTGTGGGAGAAGGCTTTGTGTCTAACAGGATAAGTGGATGTGTGGTCACTGAGTGTGTCAGGGAGACAGCCAGAGTGTGAGTACAGTGAGGGCCTATTTGTTAGTGTCCAGTCTAGAGTTGATAGCTTGTTGTTATGCTTGTCTAGTCTAGTGGGAGTGTAGATTAACTGGGAGAAGCCAAATACATTAATGTGATTGGTTGGGTTATTGGAGGTACAGGTAGACCAGTCTAAATTTAAGTCACCTAATATGATTGCCTCTTGTTTGTAAGAAGAGGCAGTCCAATTTAGGAAGTTTTCTATTGTTGTCGTATTGTTACCGGGGGTTATGTAGATTGCCATAATGGTGATACTTTTGTTTGGCTTAAGTTGGAGTTGGGAGATAGGTAGCTCTGTGTTAGATGGTTTAAGAGTGTCTTTGTAGATTATTGAGACACCTCCATCTCATTGATGTAGTCCATCATTTCTATGGATATTATAACCCTGAGGAACAATTTCACTGTCGTTAAGGTGATGTATTACATCTCAGGTATGATAGCTATGTCTGGGAAGTAATGAGACAAGGTTGACTGGAAGTCTGCAACTTTGTTTAAAATACTTCCTAAGTTGATATTAATGATTAGTAGGTCAGAACTGGCTATGTCCAGCCTGAGAGGATTTAGAGCATTTGGGGTGCTACTCTGTTGGAGTGATGGTGGGTGGGTAGGTGGACCTGGGTTAGGGTGTATATCACCTGCTGTTTTAAGTAGGATGAAGCTGCATGGGAATAGGTGAGAGAATTTGGATAGTAGTTTAGAGAGCTTATGGAATAAGTGTGGGGTTGTTTGTGCTAGGAGTGGTTTATATGAGAATAGTTCTGTGACAGAATTCTCATATAGTTGTGGTGATATTGTAGTGAAAGTGTTAATAATGTTTAGTAGGGTGAAGGTAAGATGTGTGGGGGAGTATATGCATGATATTTAATTGTTTTGATAGTTAGTTAGATGGTAGGTTGTAGTTAAGAGGGTAATTAATAGTATTTGTAGATAAATCATGTTAGCTAGTGTTAGATGATAGGGGATGTTACTTATTAGTAGGATGCATATAACAGTTGCAACATAAATTGCGCTTATGCGTGAGCACAATGTCAGACAGTAAAGTACTTGTATAGAGAACAATTGTTCTCCTCGGATGTTATTTTTCATTACAATGCATCAAGAAGAAGAGACAATAAGGTTAATTAAAAACTTTTTGTTGCAAAAATGATTTATTTGAAAATAACTGATACATTTAAGTCAACTATGGAGACATTCTAAGCATATACCAAGACAGCAAAGCACTTTTTCATGGTAGGTGTCATTCCCAACCATAAAGAGTGGCTGCATTGTCAGCTTAATGGTTGTTGCCACATATGAACTATGTCAAAGCTTAGTTCAGCTACATAAACCAAAAGTTAAAACGCAGCAGGGAATAACTGAAATGCTAACAGGACATTTTAAACTCTAACCATTGGTAATAGTGGGGAAGATTTAATTCAATCACTGTTATGAGAAGACAAAAGAAACAGTAATAAAGTGTACTGAAGAGTTGAAACTCTGTGCATTTGACTCTCAATTTGTTGTAATACAGGAAGTACTGAGAGATTGATATGTTAAACATAGTTGCAGTTTAAGTCAGAGAAAGCCATTACTGTAATGAAATTTATCATTTCCAAGAGCATTCAAAAATATGTGCATGGATATTGCAGACAGAGATATGCAACAGATGAGAAACCATGACAAACTTTTGGGTGTTAGATATGAGGTTGAATTTCAGATGAATAATCAAACTGGTATATGATTTTGTTATTATTGTAATAATAACATGAAACTTCCACAAGACCGTAACTATAAAAAACATACTGGAAAATATTAAGATAGAACCAAACACCCTAACACTGGGGTTTTTTTAACTCTACCATTAACTGGAAAACTACTCATGTCCCAACACCTTTTTTGTTGTTCTTGTTCTTGAATCATAAATTCATTCCCCTGGATCAACTAATCCATCCATAGTCCCACCAGGGCTCCCAATATCCTAGACCTGCCATAATATTAAACAAAATCAATGCTCCCCATACCTATGGTTAGTCAGGGTCAGTCATAAGCTCTGACCATAAACATCACATCCCACCCATCCCACACCCCCACCCCCAACACCAAAAAAAGAAACCAAAATAAAACTCCAAACTCAACTCAACTCATCAAGACAGTGACAATGACACCCACACTGACACCTGCCCAGGGACACACTGAGTTCACAACTGAAATCCTACACTAATACATGCACTGCACCATCTCACATCATGCTCCAAATGCCACCAAAATTCAACCACCATCAGTCTGACAAGCCTTATCTGCAAGGCCATGGGTTTGGGTTTGTGAAGGGCAATCTTGTCTCCTGAACCTGATTGACTTCTTTGAACATCCCCGATAAACTTACTAAGTTGGGCATTAATCCCTATGTCACCCAATGGGTTGCTAAACCTTTGGGAGAAAACATATCCATGAATTACCATATAGGTGGCAGTACAATAAACACAGAAAGTGTGATAAGAGACTTAGGGACACAGGTGGACATATGTACCTCTCAAGACATCTGCAACAACTGGAAAGGATACTCTGTCTATGAACCTATGAACCTATGAACCTATGAAATTCTATACTTGGAGAATCAATGATTTATGCAATAGTCATAAACATTCCCAACTACAGAGTGAAACTTTTCATTAGATTAATATAAAATGTTAGTAAACAGGAAACGTAATTGCATATTTTGTCATTATTATATGATAAAAAAATGTTTCTTTGTATCTAGGATAACAACTGACAAGGAAACAAATGCCAGGTAGAAGTGTCAGTTAAATATGAAAAATCATTTCACCAAATAAGTCCAGCAAAATCATTACAAGCTGCAGCATTTAAATTTAAAAATATTTATTATACAGTGTTAATAGTACTGGCACCTGTTTGTTACAGTGTGGTAAGAAAAGCAAAATGGACCATTGTTATTAGATGTGATGAACAATGAGGAACCTTTACAGTAGGAGAAACATGTTAAAATGAAAACAGATAAACCTCGTCAGTCAATGTTTATTAAATCAGTTACAGTAATCTGAAAATGTACTAGAAATTCATGCTGAAATATTATGTGATGAACATGACTCACCATGTTGGTGAATCCAAATGTTTCATCAAAACTATGAATAAGTCATCACTTGCCATTTTCAATTAAAAGGGCTAATAAAGAATAGAAAAAGCAAATATTATAAGTCTTTTGATGTGTAGTGAATAGGCACTATCCACTGCTGCTGCTACTGATGCTGTAATCCAGGACAGTTTGTTTATTCAATTCAAAATGAAAAAAGACATCAATCCAGTCAAAGTAGACCTATAAAATTGTTATTTAATAGCTTGCAGATAAATTCAGCCATTTTCAAGTGGACTATCAAACACTGACATGCACAATAGATTGGGTATTTAGAATATGTTGCATCTCATTTAAATACACCATGTGAGGCTGTAGATCAAGAAGACACAGTGAACAATTATTTAAAGCTAAAACAGTAATAACCCAGCCAAAATACCATTTCATGAATTGATAACGGTAATATACTGTGAGTTGTGCATTGGCAGTCTAAAATAGATCTAAGCATGTGTGATGATGTCAGGTATTGCCAGCTATGCCAGGAGAAGTAGGGCAGTGGATGTGTAACATATGCCAGCACAGCTAGCTGGAATTTAGTAAAGAATTATATGTTATGTAAATATCAACGTGATTTGTACAGATGCTTGTGTTGAAAATGGATTTGTAAAGTTGCTTGTGTTAAAAATGTACCAACAGTGAGTCCTGACTGTATTGTAACTAAATTAAATATATATATGTTAACAGAGAACACTGGATGAGAATAGGTTAAGCTCAGCTCCAGGTAACTTTGGAAGATAGTAAGAAATTAAATTAGTGGGTCTAGGCCATAAATATGTTATCTCACAGTTTTGAATGAGGCAAGAGACACCATGTCTGTAAGAAGCATGGATGGTTAGTCTCTGTAGGAAGAGTAGGAGTTTGTAATTGTTTATTACTTTCAGACGTTGCACCAGATCTCAGCAATGCTCTTGAGTATGTATGATTGACATGTAGGTGCTAAATCCTTGCAGTTTCTAGCAATGGGGGGGTTGCATGAGAACTGCAGTTCAGATGACAGAATGTATGTAATGTCATTCTGTACAGAAATAATGTTTTAATATTAAGTGTGACAGAAGTCTCAGGGCAGTATGTTTCTTGGAACCTGACATAGAAGGATTCCTCAGTTACTTCATCTTGCCTTGCTGTATTAAGTAAGTAGAAACAGTACTTCTCTAGATCAGTCAGGAAAATATAGTGAGAATAGTTAATTATTGCTTTTCTGTAACTGTGTGAATCTTTCCAGCTGTGTTATTTTTAATATTTCCTGTATCTGAAACTCTGGTGTTTACTGTAAATAAATATTTCATAGTTTCATGTTCTATTATTTATTATTTAATATATTCAAACTTTTCATTGTGGCTGGCACTTTAGAGAATATTTTAACCTTTGAGGGTACTTATATCTATTGGTGACACTGTGGCCAGTCCTGAAGCCTGGCTGTTTGGTAAACATTACCATTTGTATTTATATTAATTTCAATCAGTATAATTGGGTACACTGGCAACATCCTTAGAGTAAATTGCTTTGGGGTGTTTGGTGGCAGGGTCACTACATTACAGTCTGGGCAGAAGGGGGAATAGCTGGTAAATTTGTGCCAGCATTTCCCAGGTGTGTGTGTGTGTGTGTGTGTGTGTGTGTGTGTGTGTGTGTGTGTGTGTGTGTGTGTGTGTGTGTGTGTGTGTGTGTGTATGTGTGTGAAAATCAAATGTCAAATTGTGTGTCTGTCAGCTACCTGGAGCAGGGAGACAAAGCACTGATTTCACAGAGAGAGTGGTGAAGAACTTGGCTTGGACACTCAGCTTAGGTCTCAACTCTATGGCTTCACCAGTGGAGAGTCTTACTGGGAACCTGGAGCGGAAACCCAGACCCTGGACTGAATGTGTTCCCTGTGTAGTCTTAAGGGAAATTGTGCTCAATGCAGAGAGCTGCATCTGGAAATACTGAGTGTATCCATTTTTATTCAAAGTGAACGCCCCTCTCCAGTGTCAGTGATGAGGATTCAGGCTCCTTCATTACTGGCCCAGGGTGGACACCCACTCACCCACTTATGAAAATAAGTGCTTAACTCAGCAATTATAATCACATACACTTTTATCTGTCTTGTGACTATGCTCACAAAATGTTTTTCTGTAAGCTTCAAGTGTTGACTTAAAACATTTGAATAAACATTTCTTTACTTTTTTATAGTTTAAACAATCAATAACAGACAATGAATCATATTGTTTTTCTGGATGTGCCAATCAGGTGGCATGGCATTACAGATCTTGAATCTATCCAAACACAGAGCAACATGAAATATTCCAAAAATACACTCAGGAGGCAGTCACTGAAAACAAACTCCAACTTTTAATGATGCTTTTGGTATCTCACCAAACAGCCTTCAAGGAATAACGTAAGCCACCAGCCATTCCTATTTTCTATCAAACTGCTTCATTTAAACAATCATCTCATCACCCAATAATCTACTACAAGAACCTACTTAAACAAACATACCCTTAAAAAGGGGTAAAATATTTTTCCATATATAATAAGTTACAAAATATCATATATACAATATTATGACTTATACATTTAAATGCACATCCAGATTAATACCTTTAGGTTTTAAAGTATTATAATTTAGAATTAACCTGCTTTCCATTTTTAACAAACTGGCTAAAAAATCCCAACCCCTAGCGCAAAAAGGTGCAGCCAACACACTAAAGAAACTAACATCAGAACCCCCATGTGCATTAATAAAGTGTTCAGCTACTGGGCTATCCAAATTCCTATTTCTAATATGTCCCAGATGTTCAAGAATTCTAACTTTTACCATACGTTTTGTCTGTCCAACATACCACTTCACAGGAGTACACCCACACCCTACAATATAAACCACCCCACAAGAAACACATGAAAACCTTCCCATAGTATAAAATAATTTACCAATGAAGTGGATCATCAGTTTATAGTTCTTGCTGAGGAAATCATATGGCTGGCAGCAGAGTCCCAACAGTAAGTGGAGTGGTGAATGTGGTTGAGCAACTGCATTCGAAACAGATGTTAAAATGGTAGTCTGCTTATGTACTAATTTATCTCCCAGTTTTTACAAACTATTGTGTGTGTTATTTTTAACATAAGGTGTGTCAAATGACCCATCCTGATGCCTAAGCAGTTAATTTAACTTATTGTGGTGGTGTTTATATTTCTCAAGTGCACTTTATTATGAAGAACATTTCTAATTTTGAGTCTTGTACAGTCCACGGTCCTCGGAGTTCTTCACTGAAGACATCGCTCACACATTCGTTGGTAAGAATTGTTTTAACTGATGTCCATGATAAATACTTGTGAGTCATTCTAATTTAGAAAAATAATGCCTTATAAGTAAACAATGAACACGTTGTAACCATCTGGTGTGCCTCCTAGTTGAAGTTCTTTGTACTTATTCTACATTTTGCTCATTTGGTCCTCATAATGAGATGTGGTATTCCTCATTTTAGAGATGGAATGTTGAAAGCTGTGGTAGTTATTTCTTTGCTATAGTGCAGTATGTCATTTGTAGGTAGTGTTTTGATCCCTTCATTTACTGTAGTTAATAGAACTGCACCATTGGTTCATGTTCAGTTTGAGATAATGTTATTATTTTTTAAGGGGATAAGCAGAAAATGTGTTACTTTTGTAGCAGAAGTTTAAATGAACAAGGTAGAGCTCACAAATAGTAAATGGGAAGCTTCAGTTTCTGGAGAGATTGTTATTTGTGTGTTTGTTTACTAGGAAGGCCTGGTTGGGCAAGAGTCCATTTTCATTGGATGTGCCAGCCCAGCATAAAAGCTCCAGATGTAAGGACGTACTGATTATTCCAAAGTAGAATAATAAACAAGACTAATGATAAACAACAAATGCAACTGCATTTCACTGACAATATAATTTACTCTCATATGCCCTACCTCATTTGTATAGTTTAAGATCCTTTGCATCCTTTGATGGAGTAAAAAGTCTTTTAGTTATTAAAATAAACTGGGTTTAAGAGTTAAAGGAACATTTTAATTTGTAGAGCATACCTCTCAACTTCCTGACACAAGAAATGTGAATAAAGCCTTAAATAATGAGGGGAGGGGGTGCAACGACCCAACAATAGGGACAGATTTAAAATATTGCTCTTATAAACTTAGAATGCTGGTAGAATAACAGTTTACTAGCAGTTAATTTTATTTTTATAAAAGAAAATTGCCTTTTAGTTTTATACAAAGTCTGATACAAGCTCAGATGTTAATATAAATAAAACACTATTGTTCTGGTTATATTTTGTGTTTAATAGTTTGTCTGTTCTTCAATTTGCATTTGAATGTTGGTGTCCCACAATTTCATTAGGGCAGGTGGGGTTACATAATTGTGTATGCAAATTTTATGTTAATCAGCATCCATAGTTTTGGCCAGTTGTACCTACTTTTCATGGGTCTTTGTCCAAATTTTTGATGTTTTCAGGTTGAGAGGTATGTATGGGAATAAAGTATATATATGTCCGATTCCCTGTTCTTCAGGGTAATTAACTGTCAGGCATATTTGATTAAGTTCTACATAGCACCCCTAGACCAACTAGGGGAGGAAACTAGGGAAGTATGTGATGCTGATCTACAGGCAAAATTCTAGGAGCTCACACAGGCAGCTACTTAAGTGGAAAACATTTAATCAAGTGTGTCCATGATACCATAGATACAGCATCCATGTCAGCAGCCATGTCGTCTGTGATGAGAAGGCATGCTTGGCTGAGGTATCAGCTCCTCCCAGAGATTAGAACTTCTTAATGTCCTATTAGATTTGCAGCTGCTATTTAGGAACCTAATTATTGAAGTTTTTCAAAGAATAGAGAAATGATGTAAAGCCATATAGGGTGTAAAACATCTTTTTCACCCCCTTCATGTCACAGTATGAAATGAGCTACCCTTCAAAATCAGGATCCTAATATCATAGACAGTGAAAGGCTAAGCCAGTGAAAGTAAAAAGGGTCTGTTAAAAAAAAAAAGTAAAAAAAATGACAAGAGACAGTAAAGAAAAGTGTGGAGGGTTCTGGTGCATTATTACAACAAGCAGCAACTATGACTGCAGAGAATATCTTCCTCACCTCACCTAAACCTGAATCCCAGACCAAACTCAAATTGCAATCCTATCATTAGGGTTGCTAGTAGAATGTCACAATGTCTTCCAGTGTGGGTACATATAAAAAAAGATAAATGGGTTCTCCAGTATATTGCCGAAGGCATAGACTCCATTGGAAAAAGGATACCACATTTGACAAGGATTCTTCCTCTTCCAGAAGAACAAAAATATGTAATGCAAATCATAATCCAGGAATTTCTGGCAAGAGAAGTGATAAAGCTAGATTTTCCACTGGAAGGAAACAAGGATTTTACTCCGGACTCATCTTGATCCTCAGATAAAAAGAAACTTGGAGACCCATTGTAGGCTGTAAACTCTAAAGACTGAGCATCTAAAACTTCCAAAACTCAAGATGCTAATATATTTAACCTTGTTATCCCCCTCCTATTTTTTCAATCACTAATGGCCAATGTCTTCCTACTGAATGTCTCCCTTCACAGATTTGTAGCATGGAATTTGTATTATCAGCTTATCTTATTGCCCATGGCTTCCACTATATGAATGATCCCAGATGAGGGGTCCAAATGAAGTGATAATAAAATCAGCAAGCAAAGGACATCAGTATTGCTGGAACTGAATTTATTCTCAAGTTTTGGTAAGTACCTTCATAAGTTGGACCTTGTTTTTACAAAATCTCACAAAGACAACACTAATATATAGACTGCATTTTATATAGCATATTTCATGGAAATAACTAAGGTACACAAGTCCCAGGATAAAGAAAATGCCCAATCCAGATAGGCACACTGGTGCCAGGACTAGAAAAAAAGACAATGCAGAATAATTCTAAGAAGATATTCAAAAAGATTAAGAGAGAAATTAGAGGAACGAAAAATACTTGCACAAGAAAAACTGACAAAAGCTTCAAATGCAAAGTTGTCTTCATTAATTATATTATATAGACCTAGAAACATTATATAGCCCTAGAAACTTTAGGCCATTTGGAAAAAGAAAAGACTGAGAAAGTGCAAAAATATAAAGAACAGAATCTAAAGATTTTTGAAAGGTATAAAAATGAAACATGGACATGGGAAAGAAAGATCCATTATCATGTAATATTTATGCAAAGAAGAAAGCCAAAGCAATCAATATATAAGCAGCTCCAAAGATATTTGAAGAACAATACAGGCAAAGGCACCCAAATATGAACAATTTCACAATACAAGAAATAAGATCATAAAGGGGAATGAAGAGCAGAAGATTAGTAAAGCAGAAGTAAAACAAGTAGAAGCTGAAGCTACTGAATACATGCAAAGTGAGGGATTCAGTGTTGAAAATCCAACTCTGGTAATGTCAGAGCATTATAGAACAATGAGCCCCCAAAGTAAGGAGAAACAGGAGGCATCTGAAGAAGAAATATTGACATCAGAAAGAAAAAGAGATTAAGTATGGTGCAATATTTATGCAAAGGAGAAAACAAAACTAATTAATACAAAAAAGCAGAATCAAAGTTATTTGAAGAGAAATCCAGGCAAAGACATCCGGATATGGAAACTTTCACTATAAAAAAAATAAGAAAACAAAGGGTGAAAGCAGAAAACAGGATTAGTAATGGAAAAGTTAAAGAAAAGTAACTGACGTTATGGATTACCTGTGAAGTGAAGGATTAAATGACATCACAGCATCAACAACATGTCTCCAAATTAAGGAGAAACAGGTGGAATGGGTTACGGGAAGCATATGAACACTTGCCACATGAAGATATTCAGGAGCAACCAGATCAGAAGTTGAAGTGCACAAGAGAAGAATCAGGAAACTGTGGCAAACCTAACACAGGCCATGTTGTAGGGTGACTGGCCAGTGAGTTCCCATATGAAAGAGCAACAGATGAACCAGGATATAGCTAAAGAGAATATGTCAAAAAAAGATGTTCTGTAAATTTCTGTATAATACCTGCAGGAAACAAAAAACAAAGAGTATCCCCTTAGTTTAGAAGAAAATCATCTAAGGGAAGAGTTGCCTGATATAATATAGATGGATAGACATATTAAGAGCAGTGAAAGAAATAGATTACAGAAAGTCAATAAGACCCACAATGTTAGAATTTTGATAAAACAAATGAACAGAGTAAATGCGAGTATTAAAAGAAATTCATGTAATATACTGTAACAGAAATAAATAGAGCATATTACTATGCAGCTAAATTAGTAACCGATGCAGTCTTACCACAAAAACACAGGGCAATAAGGGAAAGAAAGGAAAGAAATCAAATGCTATCATGGATGTATTGAATAAAGAAAGCTATAAAGCAATTATACAAGAAGTGTGACAGCTAGAAGACTACAGAAGAGGGAACAGATCAACAAAGATACTTTGAAAGACAGACATAATAAAAGCAATGTTCAGTATTAGAACAAACCAGAATCTATTGTACACTATTGCAAATAATAAACTAAAGATATCAGCCCAGGCAAAAAAAAAATAGATGTGCAGATAAATATGAAGGAAATGTACAAAGTAATCAATTCATTGATGACCCAAAAAAGTGTTATAGAGAACTGGGAAACAAGGCAAAAGGAACAGAAATACCACCAGAAACAGAAGAAATAGACACATTTTGAAGAGATATCTCTGAACACCCTGTGGAACATGACAGAGATGCTAAATGGATGTAAGTAAAACAAATGGTAGGTAGATTAAGTGTACAGGATATGAAATTGGATCAAGTAATGGCCAGAGAAATTGAAACAATATTAAGAACAGCTCCTAAATGGAAAACTCCAAACCCGGATTCTGTACCTAACTTCTGGCTAAAAGTATTAACACCATTACACAGAGATTTAGACCTGAGGAAGAAAGCACAGTTGTGTAAAATCTTACCATAACAGTAGATGTCCTTGCCTTCACTGCTGCAGTATTCTTAACATATGAGATTCCCTGCCATGGAAGCCTGATGTCTGTCCAGTCTGCCAAAGCCTACTGTTGCTTTAAGGCAATCCAAACATCACCAAAATGCTCCTTGCTTAGCATAGAGCATAAAGGTGAAGTTCAGGCATACCATCCTCAGAACTGATTGCCCCAGTAGGAACACCAGTCCCAGGAAGCCCAAGGGGTAACCTGTACATCCAGGAAGGAAAAGGACTAGGGGGTGGAGGGAGTGAGTGAGTACTGCAGAGGTGAAAGTAAGGACATCTACTGTTATGGTAAAAATTTACGCAACTGTACTATGTCCTTACACTCACCACTGCAGTATTCTTAACATATGAGAGAGTGCCAATGCTCATAAAGGAAACTTGGGAGGAGGAAGGAGCAGTAGAGCCTTCTAAGAATCCATGAAGAATGGCCATAGCAAAACCAGTTTTAGTTCTGGAGAGACCATCAGACTTATAGTGCTTGGTAAAAGTATGCACAGAAGTCCAGGTAGCTGCTTCAAGAATAGAATTAGTGTCTAAGTCCCTGAGAAAAGCACCAGAAGAAGCCACAGATCTAGTAGAATGAGCCTTTACAGAAGAAGAAAGGCTCTTGCCATGAAAAGTGTAACAAAAAGAAATAGCTTTTAAAATTCAAGAAGAAATAGTTTTCTTGGATACAGCTAATCCTAAAGACCTAGGATAAAAAGAAACAAACAACTGATTAGATTTTTAATAGCCTTAGTCTTAATCCAAATAAAATCTGATTTGTCTATGCACATCCAAAGTATGCAACACCCTCTCACTGTCAGATTGCAGAGAGGATAAAAGAGTAGGCAAATTAATAGACTGATTAAGTGACAACTCATTAACCACCTTAGGCATATAAGAAGGATTAGTATGCAAGGACACCCTGTCCTCATGAAATATCAAAAAAGGAGGACAAGTCATAAGGGCTTGCACCCATCTGGCAGAAGTAAGAGCTAACACAGGAACAGTCTTCCATGAACAATTTTGCAAGAAAGCTGAAACAGCAGTTTCAAAAGAAGCCTGAGTCAACTTCTCCAAAACAAAATTAAGATCCAAGGGAGGAGGGACAGGTTTCCTTGGAGGTTTGTTATTAAAGACACCTTTACGAAATTGTTTAGTTTCAAATCTAGAAGCTAAAGGAGAAGTTAAAGGCAAACAAACAGAAATAGCTGATGACTGGGCCTTACTAGAAGAATAGGCCAAACCAGCACTGAGCCACTCACACAAATAAGAAAGAACTAAAGGAGCATCTACAGTAAGTGGGTCCAAGTTACAAGACAGACACCAAATAGAAAACCTCTTCTATTTGGACAAGTAGAATTTCCTAGTGGTAGATTTCCTGGTGGGACAGATACATGGCCCACAGACTCTCCCATCTGTGGAATACACTCCCTGTCCACATGAAGCCAAGTACCTCAATACTCCTTGTGAAGTGCTCCCTGTATAAATGCATGGGAAACAGAAAATACAGTCCTGTGATTCCACCTGTGTCCCTGCTGGACAGAGGCTCTGGGTGTTGACATGTCTTAACATGGGCTACATTCTCATCTGCGAGGGATATAAAGGCTTCAGAGCCAATAGCCTAATAAAGTCATATCAACATATCAACCTATAAACAAATGTCTGTCAGTGGGTCACCACATTACTCTATACTGCTCTGCCACTGACAAACTTGGAAATCACAATGCTATGTGGAATATACCACATATATAATGGACATCTGTGCTCAGTAGAATGCACTCTGTACCCACATCATGATATGACTTTTCAGCTAAAAAGAATACCACACAAGCAGAAGATCCCCAGCCAGTACATCACTGAGGTGGTGGAGTTTACATGGCTTCAAAAGCCAATCAGCTGTAGCCACACCTCTCAACTGGCCAGATTGGGTGAGAATGTCTATAGTTCAGCTCATAATTTTGGTCTGTGCATCACACATCTTATATTTCTCAGGTAAATCACTGTGATGATCTGAGGATTTCTGTCAGTAAGTAATGACATAATACATTTCAGTGTCCGATATCATGTATGTCAGAAAATGTCTGCTAAAACAAACCCTGTTACTCCAGCAAATTTATATGTTTATAAGAGCAATATTTACAGTATCTCCCTATGTTTGGGCCATTGTCCCCCCATTTTGGCAGGCTATCTCCAGATTTCCGGCCCTAATAGGTTGAGAAGTATGGCTGTAGAACACAAAACCTCAGACCAAAGTACAAATATCTCTGGAATGGAGTCCCACTCTTACTTTAGAAGTCATACTGGGCATGCTCCTACACTTAGAATTATAGCCCATGTCTAAAAACACATTGGACTATATAACTGCATTATGCATATATGTCTTTGCATATAGACAACTATGTACACCTTACCTGTCTCCACCCACATCCATCAGACAGGATTGCCCTCAGCTAGCTGTAGGTGGCCCATATGTGATATATCTGCATCTGTTGCATGTGATACATATATATATATATATATATATATATATATATATATATATATATATATATATATATATATATATATATATATATATCAAGCTTGCACACACATAGACATGGAGAAAAGAGAAGCAGACAGTGATATAGAGAGAGAAAGAGAGGGAGAGAGAGAGGGAGACCCACACAGAGAGTGAGTCATAGACAGGGATACCCTGAAAGACATAGAGTGATGTCCTGCTGCAGATAATTGCATTACAGTTGTAACCAGTCGCATGTGCCAGCATGAAGGTGAACGCCATTGTGTAATAGTACTGAGGTAGGGGTGGTAATATCAAATCACCTGCCTTTGTGTGTGTGTGTGTGTGTGTGTGTGTGTGTGTGTGTGTGTGTGTGTGTGTGTGTGTGTGTGTGTGTGTGTTTGTAGGTTAAAGTATTATGAGACCTTTCCCACTCAGTCCAATTCCAATTGCCCTATTTTACAAGATCTGCTGATGTCACTCACCTTAGAAGTACATTTGGACACTTGTCAGCCCTAAAAGCTCTGTGGTATGTGTGATAACTGTCTAACACTATAGTACAAATAACTAGATAGGTAGGGGTTCTCATTTCAGTCCTGACAAATGTAACTGTGTTTGTAGGTTAAAGTATTTTGAAACCTTTCCCATACAGTACACTTCCCATTGCCCTACTTTAGAAGACCTGCTGATGTCATTCACCTTAAAAGCTCTGTGGTGTGTGTGATAACTGTGTAACACTATAGTACAAATAACTAGATAGGTAGAGGTTCTCATTTCAGTCCTGGCAAATGTAACTATGTTTGTAGGTTAAAGTATTTTGAAGCCTTTCCCATACAGTATATTTCGCATTTCCTTACTTTAGAAGACCTGTTAATGTCATTCACCTTAGATGTACCTTTGGACAACCTTCAGTCCTATAAGCTCTGTAGTGTATGCAACAACTTGTAACACTGTAGTACAAATAACTAGATAGGTAGGGGTTCTAATCTCAATACTGACAACTGTGATACTGCGTGTGGGTGTTTGAGACCTGTCCCACCCAATACACTTCCTATCACCCTACTTTACAAGGGCTGCTGAAGTCATTCCCCTTACATGTACCTCTGGACACATATCAGCCCATAAGCATTGTGGTGTGTGATAAATAGGCAGCACTATAGTACGTACATATAGGTAGGTGTTTGAATCTCAGTGCAGCCAACTACACTCGTGTGTGCATTTGTGTGTGAAGCATTTTCCCCTGTGTGTTGGTTATACCATTTTAAGGTCTGTTAACCCCTCCCCATGGCATTTCTTTAAAGAGCCAATTGATGGCATTAACACTACAAGCACTGTCACACATTTTCTAACACAAACGCACTGTGGTGCATGCAAAAGTCATATCAGTCTGTATTGTACATAACTACAGAGATAGGTCATATAATAGGAAAAGTGTCAACTCTGTGTGCATGTGTCCTTCAATGCATGTCCCCATGTAGCTGTGTGTCTATGTTTCAGATGGCTATACCATGTTAAGGGCCTGTTAACCCACCATTGGCAATCCTAACAGCCCCTTGTAATTGCCATCCACTTGAATAGTTGTGGCAAACACTGCAACACTATAGTAGCTCTGTGGTGTTTGTGTTATGTATACAGCAGTATCATTTGTACAACTAGGCAGGTTTAGGTTCTGCTAACAGAAAGGGCATGTCATGAGTGTGTGTGTGTGTGTGTGTGTGTGTGTGTGTGTGTGTGTGTGTGTGTGTGTGTGTGTGTGTGTGTGTGTGTGTGTGTATGTATGTATGTATATCCCCTTGCAGCAGTCTACCTGTGTTATAGCCACTAGCATGCCTCTCAACCCTGCACAGAAAAACATCTAGTTAAATACATATGGAAAATGGGGCAAACACCAAACATTGAGCACAACCTTCACATATTGCTGTGACATGCATGGAAAGTAGATACCAGAACAGGTTGTGCATGTGAATGTACTTTCTATAATGTATGTGTCATTACATGACAATAGCTGTCATCAATCTGCAATGTTATTCTGTCATGAATGATCTCATATTTTTGGTCTGTTCCTCAGAGTATTTGTTGTTTTCTGGCAAATAACTGGGATAATCTGAGTTCTGATGGCACTAAATAATGACAAAAGTTTGAGTTACAGACCTTAAATCCTTCAGAAAATGCATGTTAAAACAAACAATGCCACTCTAGCAACTTTCTTATATGTATAACTCCACTATGTAAAATATGTGCCTATTGTTGGGCCTCTGTCCCCCATTTTGTCAGTGTTCATCCAGTTTCTTGCACTAAGAGGTTGAGAGGCATGTGCAGCAATAGATTCCCAGAGCTAATTTGGTGTAGTGGTATGTTGCTCTGACTTCTAGTGTAGAAGGTCCTGGGTTCAAGAGTTGGCAATGATATCCATTTCCCTACTGATAAATGACTGTAATGCATGATATGTTTGAAAAAGCATCAATTCTCACAGCTCATATTAGATAGTGGTACATTCCTCTGACACTAGTGCACTGGGTCCTGGGTTTGAGACGTGGTAGTACTATGCTTTTCCATAATATTAAATTACTGTAATACATGATATGTTTGAAAAAGCATTACAAATTCCCACAGCTCATATGGTGTAGTGATATGTTGCTCTGACTGCAGTGCACATGATCCTGGGTTCAAAACCTGCCAGAGCTGGTTAGTTTGTTGCTGGGCAAAACAGGGGCTGATTGAAACAGAGTGAGTAAAGCAGTTTTAAGCAGGTTTGCATGGGTTTGCATGAAGCTAAGTGATGCCAAGAGGTGTATAGTCCTGCTAAGCGCTGCTTATTCCCTCTTAAACCAAAGCTAATTTCATAAAAAGAAAAGAAAAAAGGGTGATAGGAAAGTGGTGAAATAGGGACAAGCAGGGGGAAAAACAATGTGAAAGGCAGCTAGGGATGTGCAGGATGGGTGTATAAAAGGGCCATAGCTCTCCATTTCTTCTGCAGCAGCAGCTGTGAATGATGTGGACAATTTGGAATTTAGTGCCTCACACCACACAGGGAGGGGTGTGAGTGACATACATTGCTTAAGTAATTCAGCAGTAAATTGACTGATGTCAGTGTACTTGGGGGTGAAATGGAGAGCTATGTATGGGATGTGGGTTTTTTTTGGTGGGACAGATGATTTATTTTTTTTTTTTGTAGGTGTGAGTGGGATATTGGGAAAGGTTGTAGATACATTTGAGGAGGAAAGTTGGGTAGGAGAAGTTGCTTTTGCAAACAGACAAGACAGCAGACAGGGTTGGTGTATGACACATGAAGGGGGTAAACACCTTGGATGAGGAGGGTGGTTGGGAATCAGAGCCCATGAGCTGCCAGGTGGAAACAGTGGGACTGAGGTCCCCACCCATGGGCAGTCACCACTGCCCCTTCACGGCCATGAAGATGACTGTGCTGGGGGCTGGACAAAAGGGACAGGCTGCCTCTCAATGTGTACCAGTCTGCCCTCGATCTGGCTCAGGCATGCATCCAACTCTGTCTGGACCATGACCATGTCCAGTACCATGGAACCTTCTGTGGGTGATGAGTTCCTCTCCTCGCCTGTGCTCAGGGTTGGTTCCACCTGAGGGTGGTGCAGGACCAGCAGAGGAGGCATTTCTGGGTTGGTTCTCAGATGTGCTGTGGCCCGGTGCTATGTCCAGATAAGGTGGGACAGGTGGATCTGCTGGGATCTCTCTTCCCAAACATTCTATGGTGTTGAGGTTTTTCAAAATGTATTGGTTAGTCATGAACAAAACATTTCAAGATTAGTTATAACAGCATGCATGGGTGTTCAAATTAACTCAGAGCAATAGAAATGAAACAATTGCATAGCAAACAGAACACATGTATAAATGGAATAGGAGTCAGCATTGTAACAGCATGCCAGTTACATTTACAGCAACAGGCCACCAACAATGGTATTTGAACAAGGTATGTTGATATGTAACCAATTAAATATATGAACAATAATAGAACACAAGTCTCAATATTAGGTTTTGAGAACAACATACCCTTAGTATATGAATGATAATTACTGATGCAGATAAGGGGTGGGGAGAGAGAAAAAAGTTCATTAACAACTGTATAGGCTTCTATTTTTCACAACAGTACTGCTTAATACTCTACAGGTCTGCCCTCACTTTACAGCAACCTATGGCCCATAGCTTCTGTAGCACATACATAACTGTTAAACTGTCAACTTGGAATGGTATGGGGCAAACTGTGACAACTCTGGGTACATGACTGGAGGGGACTCGTACATGTCAGGGTTACATATATTAAGACGGTGTACCCTGCACTGATGTTGTATGAGTGTGCTACTGGCATACTTCACCGGGATTCATATCTGTGTCCAAGGTTATTGGCAGCAGTGACCACTAGCCATGACAGCATGACACTTGAGAGACAAGTACAAGGAAGAGTGCATGGTGTATGTGCCTATCCTGCTGTCATTTGCAGGCATGGGGATGGACAGTGGAACAGTTGTACATGGTTTATTAGTATACCCTTCATGCAGCTACTATAAACATTTCTTTACCTGTAAGACATGTGGAGAACATATCTGGTAATACTACCTTACTGCTTCTACAAATATTCAAGATTACTTGAGTGTAAATATTCACGCATCTTAGTACCACTCCCTGGATTCAAACCGTGGTCTGGGTGTACAAAAATGAATGACAGGACTGTTTCTCCTCACACTGAGCTATTGGGGAATGGCTGTCACTTGCTTGACTGAATTCTGCCGAATACTCTCTTGACTTGACAGTCTGGACTTGTAATCTAAGTGTGTCACCAAAGACTGAGGTGACAGTTGAAAATACATGCTTGAAATTCATGCATGCCAGATAGTTAGTGTGCTTTGTATTAATCTTTTGAAATAATAAGGTCTGGAAAGGTTAACACATGGCAATGCTGCAGGAGACACACTATAATACATTACACATTACTATTCAAGGTTCAGATCTTAGTGCAGAACATATTTATATCTTGTTTTACAGCTCCACAATCTACAGTTTTGCATAACAGCTGATTATCAGAACAACCTCAGTCAATGCATGCTGTCAAAGCCATATTTACTGTAAATACCTTTGTGTTCCACCAGTTTGTGGTATAAATTTTTATTTGAATAACATGACACAGTGCTTTATTACAGTCCAGGTTCTAAATCAGTAGTGCTGCATATCCTGTACATCAATATTGGTCTGACAAACTTTATTTATTCAGTACACTCAGAAAACACTATACCTACTGGCAGTAAACAATGTACTCCTTATTTATTGAACAATTTTATTTTTATTTTATTTATTTTATTTTACATTTGTTGACTGGGATAGTCCAATTGGATACATGTCCATTTTCAGTGGAGGCCCGGGGAGAAAAGCTCCAAGGTAAACAGAAACAACAAAACATATTACAAATATAATACTGACAAAGATTACATAATCAAACAAGAATAAACATGTTCCACAGATTAGAGTTACTCCCTGGTGAAAGTCTGGGGTAAATTAAACAGTAAGCTGATTAATAGATTTTACACATTCTAGTAGAGAGTTAGCCAGGCTTGATACAATGACATAGCCAGTTTAGTGCCAGATGTTTGAGTCTAGTTTTAAATTGACCTAGGGAGGAGAGTAAAGTAATATCAGCTGGAAGTGAGTTCCAGGATCTGCCTACAGAGTTTGCAAAGAGGGAGTCACCAGCTGCATTGTTAATTTTGCTTGTCTGAATTAGTAGTCTGTTAGAGGATCAAAGCAGTCGCGGATTGTTATAAGGGGTGATAAGATTTTTAAGTGCAGAAGTATTATCTGGATTATAAAGGATTTTATAAGATATGATCAGTTGGTTATATAGGATTAGACTGGGTAGTTTAAGCCACCTAAGCTGGTTAAGACTGATGCAATGGTGTGTCCTAAAAGGCAACCCAGTGGCAAACCTGGCAATGTGGTTGTAGCAGGTTGAGAGTTTGTTAAGTACAGTCTTGTTTAGATTAGAGAGTAGAGGGGATGCATACAGAAGTGTTAAAAGATGGTGAGCGTGGGCTATGGCAATTTTGTCTGGAGGGGTTAGGAAGGCTTTTATTCTGTAAAGTAACCCAAGCTTTTTATTGATGGTTTTGATCGATTGGTTTACATGTAGGTCAAATTTTAGACTGATATCTTTAATGACACCTAATAGTTTTGTAGAGGGGTCAGGGAAGATTATTGTGCCATCATCTGCTTTTATGGTAAAGGTAAAAGTAGTAGACCTTTGTGTTGGTGAGAATAACAGCATTTTAGTTTTTTGGGATTTAGTATCAAACGATGTTCAGAAAGCCAGTTTTCTATATTGTTAAAGGTGGAGTGGGTAGCAGACCATAAGTCTGTTGGAGATGTGGCTGAGCAGATCAGGGTAGAGTCATCAGCATATTGGATACAGCCAACTTTTGGGATGACAGTATACAGGTCATTAATGAAGATGAAAAACAGCAGGTGCCCAAGTATAGAGCCTTGTAGTACTCCAAGGGTGTTAGGTAGTAGGTTAGAGAGTTTGCTCTGCCAAAGAACAGCCTGCTGTCTCTCATTCAGGTAGGATTCAAACCACTGAAGGGCTTTAGTATCTAGACAGAATGTTTGCAGGGTGTTTATTAAAAGTTGGTGGTCGACCATGTTGAATGCCTTGGAAAGATCCAAGAAGAGGGCAGAGGATATGTGATTGTTGTTGTGATTATGGTTTATGGTGTTGGTAAAAGCTAGTAGGGCTGAAGTAGTGCTGTGGTGTGGACGGATGCCATGTTGGGTATCTGCCATGAGGTGATTCTGGATTACGTGGTGCATGCAGTTGTCTATGAATACATTTTTCCATAATCTTTACAAGTGGAGAGAGTATAGCTATTGGTCTATAACTGAAGAATTCAGTAGAGCTGCCTCCTTTATGAAGTGGGATTATGTAGGATATTTTCCAGATTGTGGGAATTCTAGCTTCTGCTATGGTTTGATTAATTAGTATTGATACCAGGTAGGCAATAGCATCAGCTGATTTTTGAAGGTACTCGGCGGGGAGTTGATTAGCAGAGAGTGTGGTGGGTTTTAATTTTTTGATCAAGGTACGGATAAGTGACGTGGACACTGGTTGGAAGCTAAACGAGAGTAGGTTTCTAGGGGTGGTACTTTCAGATCCAGGGGAGCTAGGAGGTAATTGGCTAGCTAGGGCTTGAATTGTCTCAGTAAAGAATCAGTTAAAACTATCTGAAACATCCTCAGGGGTATATCAGTAGCAGCAGCGAGGGTAGGGGGTAGAAGTTTGTCCAGGATGAAGTAGATTATTCAAACCTGCCCCCAAAACCTCTGAGGGTTGTTTTGATTTACTGTCTGTAAACTACAGTGGTATTGTTTTTTGTCTTGTAAAATGGATTTTTTAGTTTCATTCCTAGATTGCCTGTATTTAATTTGATCTTGGGGGTCTTTAGTAGAATACCATAAAGCCCATAATTTGTTTCTACAGGTAATTTTGAGTCTAGACTCTTTAGAAAGCCATGGTGCAGTTTTTGCTTTTGTTCTCCTTGAACAAGCAGGTGCATGCAAATCAAGGATCTCAAGAAATTTGTTATTAAGGTATACAACTGCCTCCTCTAAGGGGAGGTGTTTTAGAATAGACAAATTACATGAGTTAAGTTCCTGCTGGAATTTGGCAGGGTCAAAGTCTTTTTTGTTTCTAACTTTTCTGAGTAAGGGTTGTTGGGGATTAGTGGCTTTGTGCTTAATTATATTATAAGTGAGAAGGTGATTGCTTAGGTCATCAAGGAGGGTACCAGCAGTATGCAGTTGGGGTGACTATTTATGAATACCCAGTCGAGTATGCTTTTTTTTGGTTGGGTTTACCTAACCTGGTAGGTGTGGATATAATTTGTGTAAATGCATGCAGGTTAATATGGGTAGTTGGGGATTCTGAGGAACAGGTGCCCCAGTCTATGTTAAAATCTCTGAGTAGTTGGGTTTCTTGGGAGTAATGACATAATCGCCAGTGCAGGATGTCTTCAAGTGTAGCTATATTGTTACTTGGCGGCATACACATGCAGATGATATTAATGCATTTACTTTTGTTAAGTTGCAATCTAGT
This sequence comes from Protopterus annectens, assembly GCF_019279795.1. NCBI lineage: Eukaryota > Metazoa > Chordata > Ceratodontiformes > Protopteridae > Protopterus > Protopterus annectens. The sequence continues at coordinate 1,087,196,002 of NC_056730.1, read as the reverse complement.
GGCAAGAATTTCTGAGTTATTACTCTGAGGTGGTTGTGTTACATCTATGGTCACATTCAACTCAGATTTATAGAGTATAGCTACCCCTCCCCCCTTCCTGGAAACATGATCCAGTCTGTGTCTGTTGTAGCCAGGTGGTAACACTTTAACTATATACTGCAAGATAGATCTGTACTTACTAGACTGTCAGTGCAGCCTCGCCAGTCTGTCTGCATGAACCTCCACATTGCTAACTATCACCATTATGCATACCTGTCTATCACATACTCAGGCTAGAATGTGGTACAGCTACAGATGAAATACTTACAAACTACTGGGACATTGCTGTCTCAAGCATCTTGGATCCATTGGGCCAAGAGCTTCCCTTCCTCTACTTAAGGTCAGCATAGTGATGTTGTACCTGCTCACCAGTTTAGGGGATTCCAGTGGCACTGGTGAGGTTGCATGCCAGATGGTCCCAGGCCTCACATTTGTATTGGGAGCCCTGGTATTGGCCCTGCAGCAGTCTGTAATCATGGTGTTGCACAAGCAGCCCAGTCATAACCCTAGACTCCAAAATTCTCCAGCACTGTGCCCAAAAGTTCACACCATCTCCAACTACAGACATAGCTCATGCAGTGATCAAACTATAACAGGTTCTGGCTATATTCCCACCTGTGTGGTTTAAATAAAGCCATACCACCCCCTTTGCCATTATTGGACCATTTTCGAAAATGCTGAGCACAGCACAGCAGAGCGCAAACCTGCTAAGCTGAATTGAGCAGTGCTTAAAGGGGCAAATGCTGAGCAGTGCTTAGCAGTGCACAAATCCCCTTAGCTGGGCTTAATGCTGCTTACAATTATACTTCTTAGCAATGCACAAACCGGGTAAGCAGAGCTATGAACTGCTAATCATTGCTCAGTTTTCATTTCAAGAAAATTAATGAATTGCACATTAATTAGTCCTTACTGATATATTATTAAGTGCATATATTTTACTTTACATGAAGTCCCACTATGTGCTTTGATTATATTACTTTGGGGTGTGACTGTACTGTCTGGGACACTTGTGTTTACATGGGAGATTTCACATCATGTATCCAGTGACACTATGTTATCTGTTCCTGTAACTTTAATGCATTGGACACTTGTGTGTAACTGGGGCTTTTATACTTGGGACTACACTGCAAATAGGCTTCTAGAAAACCTGGACCACCACAGTTAACATATTTCAGTGTATACAAAGCAAATAAAAAACATTTACAACATTTCCCTATCGTGTATAAAAAGCTGAATGGTCAGAATTCAACCCTTGCACCTAATATAAAAGTTCTGGTCACCTAACCATTCAGTCAGTGAGGATCTGCTGTTAAAGTGCTGTATATACCTCTTTATTTTCATTTAAGCATTGCTGAGCATTGCACTGTGTTGTGCAGACCTGCTCAGCTATGCTTAAACTTGACTTTTCAACAAACATTAAAAGCATCCGGTTTTATTTTTAGGTGTCTGGCACATGTTCCTTGCAAATATCAATAACTACATTGGTAAATAAAATTAACATTACTATACAAATGATTTTGATGTAAAAGCTGAATGGCCTGTCTTTGTATTCGAACCATGCACCTACTGCACGCAAAGCCCAAACTCTAATCACTAAGCAAACTCAGCATTCAAATTTGCAGCTATACATTTCTATATAGCTCTTCACACACATTTAAGCACTGCTGAGCAATACTGCGGTGAGCCAACCTGCTCAGCTACACTTAAACTTCACATATAAATGAAAAATAAAATTTCATACAACCATTTTAAATAGATATATCTCAATATATAACTATCAGCATGTCAGTTGCAGGATGCATACTCTTCATGACAATCCACGGTAATGCAAAACATGTCATGCTATCAACTTTCTAAGTTTGTAAGAGCAATATTTAAAAAGTGCCCCTATTTTTGACCCATTCTCCCACCTTTATTTAATGGCTTTGTCCAGATTTCTTGCTCTAAGAGGTTGAGGTGTGTGTCCGAGGACACACTTTTTACTGTAATGTGCCATATGGCACTTTGACAATGCAGGGGGTGTGTTAGAGTTCCTGTCACACACCCCCTGCATTGCACTGCATTGTATTAATTTACTTTCAGTGTTCATGGACACTGAAAGCATTTAAAAAGTGTCGTACGGCACTTTGACAGTACAGGGGGCACGTTACGGATCTGCGAACACTACTGCAATACTCCCCCTGCACTCATTCCATGTTCATGTCTGCAGATCCATCTCAGTAGTGCACCTTCATTAATATGAAAGACGCTCTGCTGAGAGGAGGATGCAGACATGAAAACTCTTCACTCCATGTAGCAATGCCACTATTCCTACATGGAGTGTATTGAATCCTAGCCTTTGTCTTGAAGTATGTCTTACATATTTGATCATATACTCATGTACTGCCTGGATCCCATACTCATGGGGAATGACAGTGAATAGTGAACTAATATCTAATGTCACAAACATAAAATCAATAATCTGAATGGATCTGTACCAGACATATAATTTATGCAAAAAGGCCCCTAGATCCCATATAAAACTAGTTACCTCAGTCAAAAGAGGTTTCAAAGTATTTTCCAAATACAATGAGATAGGTTCTGTCACCCAGCCTTTTCCAGAGACAACAGGCCTCATGGGAGGGCATACCAGATGTTTATGTACTTTGGGCAAACCATAAAGAACAAGTATAATGGGACAAGGTATAGTAAAATATTTATACAGCTCTAATGTTATATGTCCTGTTAACTGTAGATAATAAATACAGCAATTAACTTGAAATATCAAATTCTTAAGTATATTAACATCAATTCTAGAGAAGACAACAGCATCAGACAAGAGATCATACATCAATTCTACATAATCTTCCTTATTTAGAGCAACAACAGTGCCCCCTTTATCTGCTTGCTTAATCACAATAGTTTCTGCTTTCTGCAATTTTAACAAAGAGACATATTCTTCTCTAGAAAGATTAAAGTTTCTTTCTCAGTCTTGCGTTTCATTTAGTTCCCTTATTTGTTTTGCACAAATGTTATGAAATGCGACCAAGACTAGTGGATTTACTGGTATAAAACGACTTGGCTTCCTATAAGGATAAACAGCATCTCCAGTGTTCTTGAAAGCTAGTTTCAATGTCAAATTATGAAGAAAGAGTTTTAAATATGTGTGAGCATTTTCTAAGGTGTCACAATTAGATGGAATAAATTGCAGCCCTTTATTAAATAAAGACATATCATCTGGAGTCAACTCAAAGTTAGAAGGATTAATTGCTGACCGTTGGTACTTCTGTTGTTAGCAGTTTTGCTCTGTGTCATTCGAGAATTGAACCTTCTTGTTTCCCTGGCTCCCCTGCCTCTCGACCGACTCCTGGATTGATTGCATTGCTTCAGTTGGACCTTTTCTGGCAAGTTCAATAAAAAAGGCTGCCGCTGGTATTAGGAAGCATTTTCATTTCCTTCAGAAACATGCGTACGCCTCACAGGCATCTCCTCGCTCACATCACCAGTCGGAACAGACGCAACCAATAAAACCTGTCCAGAAGTTCCATAGCAGATACAGTGTTACCTGGAACATCAGATGTTACTGTAAAATCGTCCAACTTATACATAGAACCTCTATCAGAGGGCAAGCTAGTAAATTCTGTTTGTTGAATTACATTTGCTGTTTTTAGTTCAGAAAAGATATTTCCCATTTTAAAGTCACGGATATCTCTTTGAAGTTTCTGTTTTTTTGGCTGCTTCCAGTTGGATTTCAAAGACCTGCAAACATTCTAACATATTATTATTTATCAGAACATTGTCTTTAAATGAAAATAAGTTAGAGACTTTATTCTCACACTGCAATAATTCTTTTTGTAATTTTCTCAATATCTGCTCAAAGAATTCATTCATGAAGGACATATAATCTGCATCTAGTTTCAAGTTGAGAATCTGCCATTTTTTTAAAAGTTCCCGGTAGGCGTTGCCATATGTAGGTATTTTTAATATTCACAAGCCTCTCGGCACCACTCCCAGCTCTAAGTAAGCTTGAAAACTTAAGCACTGCCATTGCAAATGCTTATACTCTTGTACCTTCTTTTCCAGGATTTTTATCTGAGCAGAAAAGTCTTCATTACTCACAGTCAAAGCATCATTGTTATCTGCCATTAGACCCATTGCTCCTGATAGAAGAGGGTTTGCACATACCCTTAACATATCGGTTAAACACTTCTTAGGTTCCATGCTAGCTTCTCTAAAAAACTTGTAGTTTTCCCCAAAATGGGGGTACAACACATAAAGAGAGTCCAGTAAGGATCTTCTATTCAAATAAGACTATAGCACACTTCAAGATACACTACTAGTAAATCCAAGTGCAGCAAATACCCAATAAACAAAAACACACCAAACTGTAGAAAAGTTAATTTATTAAAATACCCCTTCTTCAGTGTATAAGAAATATTAAATTAGCTCCATTTAAGAGTGAGTTGATTGTGTTGATTATTTGTGTTTATTATTTATGATTGCTCATTGGGTGCTTTTATCATGTGATTTGTTCTATTTGTTATTTAAATGGAGTGTTGGGGTATTCTGGAGTCCAGGGTCATTGTAGGACTCCTAGTAAAAACACATGAATACCGGCTGCTGCAGGAAGGTTTCCAGGTCTCAGAGGGCAAGGCAGAGGCCTGGGACTGGTTGGCAAGGGAACTCACCAGTGTTACTGGTATCCCCGTAGAGGTGAGCAGTGTTGTCACCATCATAATGACCTGAAGAGATGAAAGGGGCTCTCTTGGACACCTGGGTCCAAGAAGCTCAGGCAGGGAGTGGCCCACAAGTATGTAAGTACTTTTACCACTTTTTCAACAACATCTAATCTGAATGTCTGCTAAATTGGTATGTATAATGGTGAGCATCTTCCAACAGCTGTAGAGGACAGGGCTCACAACAGTGAGGGGCATGCTGGGCATTTGGCCAGGTTGCTCTGTGAGTGTGGTGAGTATGGATGTATTATGTTAACTGTAGTGAAATAAGCAAGAAAGAGTAAAGCATTAACTGCAATTAAGTATGCACAGTAAAGTTTGTATTACAATAAATGTGGACTTAGAGCTGTACTGCAATAAATAAATAAAGCCAATTGTAGTGCAATAAAAACATGAAACAATACCATTACCTGCATTAAAGTATATACAATAAAGTCTGTAGTGCAATAACTGTGGAAGTATAGCTTTATTGCAAGACCTGAATAATGAAAACTGTTGGACAATAAAAACTCAAAATAATACCAGAAGCTGCATTAAAGTATATACAATAAAGTCTGTATTGCAATAAGTGTGGAATTAGAACTGTTTATCAAGAAATTAATAATGCCAACTGTTCTGCAATAATAAATAAACCAATACCAATAACACCAAGGTAAATTGTGTACATCAGGATTGTCCTGTTTTAACTATTGCAGTGCAACTGTATGCATTCAGGCTGTATGTTCATAGGTTCATAGGTTCATGCATAGGGCATTTACAAGCCTAGTCAGAGTGTGTCGGATTTCGCCACCCCATTGATTAATTAACTGATCCTCTATCAAGCAGAGCCAATGAAGTGATCCCATGGGTGTATTTTCTGTTACCCATCCACTTGTCATGGTTTCTCTTAAAGAGTGTTAGTGAGGGGCTAGTTAAGGTGCTGCAGTCAAGTATAACACTATACTAGCTGTAGAATTGAAATATAATGGCTGCCAATGCCTTGTTTAACACATATAGTACCATTCAAGGCTGGTTCTAGGCCAATATTGTATCAAGTAGTATCACTAGGAATGTAACAAAGCAGAAAAAATGAACGAGACATTGCGGGAATTGCAGTCAGTGTGTGTCAATTTGGGAGGTAGAGGGTGTTACCCTAGATAATATCACCAACACTAAAATTGCTTTTCAACATGGTAACTGCAACTCCAAGAACATTATATCTATGGCTAAGTGCATGTTATGTTCTAGCTTTTACACAGGGAAAACAGAAAGATGTTTTAAAAAAATAATTTATGACCATCTTTACTGTATTAGGAGGAAAGACAAAAGTAATGCCTTATACAGGCATATAGATAGGTACAGAGATTTACACACATTTAAATTTGCCATAGTGGACCAACTTATAATGGGGGTACGTGGAGGTAATTATAAAGCACTATTAGGGCATAAAGAGATAAAATGGCAGTTATTAACGGATGCATCCAACAAGCTGGGCTTAAATGATTATATAACCATTACGCTCATGCTATAATTGAAGCTTTAGGAAATAGACTTTTTTACAAATGACTTTGTACAATTAAACTTATTGTTAAAATTTATTGCTAAAGTTTTTAATGAATTTTGAAGGATTATGAATTAATATTTAATGAGATAATTAGCTTATGCTATAGGTATTGTATGTATGCATTTTAAACTTAAGTTATTATTTTTAATGTGGTTTTTAGATTCTAAAGCAATATTAAGATGTCTGGTAATGACACAGCATTTATGTATGAAGGAATATGGTTTATATATTTTACTGCTTCATCTTTAAGTGCTGAGTATGGGTACCTTTAAATGAAATTGTTGGCACCAAAACGTTACTATATAAGGATCCAAATATATTAAGTTTATGTTCCAATGAAGTCCATTGTTTTATGGATGAAAGCACTTAACCAGTTTTATGCTATGTTGGAATAAAGTGTTTTAGATAAGCAGCTCTTGAGGAATTTATACACACAGCATATTTGATTTCCTTATTGGTTTTCAAGGTAGTATACATGCATGGCTCCCTAGGTGCATATGTGTATAATGGTATATCAGGGACAATGGGGGCATTCATCATAATCATGCATTCATACTTTGTGAAAATGTCTGCTACCCTTGATATGTGCCATCTGGGTTTTCTAAACATACAAATCTAGAAGCTGGGGGACATCAGTTATGCTTATGTGGAGGAGGGCAATTTAGAGGCCAGCAGCTAGTCCCATGCCCATAAAATACATAGCCATTACATGGAGGTAGTGCACATGGACATGTCAGTAGTGCTGTAAGGGGATATATTTGCACACACACACACATGTTGGATGATGTGAGGTTAGAACTCCTACCTATCTACTATTATACACTACAGTTCGCAGTACTTATCGCATGTGCCATGGAATTTATCTGATATTAGCCTGTCAGCCAGCACCTTTAAGGTGGATGACATCAGAGGGCCTATTAATGGAGGCCAATGTAGAGACCAGCAGCTAGTCACAGGGAATTAAAATGCATAACCATTGCACAGAGATAGGACAGATGTGCATATCTGTAATGCTGCAAGGGGATATATTTATACACACACACACACACACACACACACACACACACACACACACACACACACACACACACACACACACACACATTGGATGATGTGAGATTAGAACTCCTACCTATCTACTATTACACACTACACCTCACAGAACTTATCACATGCACCACAGGTTATGTCTGCTGTATATGTGGATGCAGACACAGTACTTGTGGAGTACACAAAATTACCTTGTGTTAGACAGCATTTGTGGCCTGCAGAGTGACACTGCCTGGTACTGTTATTGTATCTAGTGTCCCAGGAGTGGGATACCTGGCAATATCCCTGCTATGCATGTACAGTTACCAGTATGGCCATATGTGGCTGTTTGCAGTTTGCTAGGTGGACCTGTGGCCAGGGACAATATGGCCTGTCCAAGGCATGGTCGCAACCATTTGTACATTACACCACCTGTCACCTGTGTTTGTCTACAGGGTGACATTCTGCAGGCACAGAGGTCTGTGGGTGAGTAGATTATGTACTGTTGCGGCCTCTGTCTGGCTCCATCAGACAACTGTTATGATGTGTAAGTGCAGATAACCCCAGCATTCGAGGGTATGTGGGGACATTTGTACATCCCCACATATCTATATAAATGTGTATGACAGGGATGTCTCCTTAACTGTTGCTGTGTGTGTACATTATGTAAATGTGTTATGTAGCTATATGTGAAGAGTCTATGTATCATTCTACTTTATAAAGTTATATAAATATCTTGTTATTTTATATATATATATATATATATATATATATATATATATATATATATATATATGCCACATACTGATAGATACACTAATCATGTGTGAGGGGGTGAGGGGATAGGGAAAAACAGATATGTATATGTAGCTGTATGTATGTACAGACATTTCCACATAGCAAGTCTTTAGGCAGAAGAGGTAATAGACTTGAAATCAAGTTAGCTAAGTGTAGGACTATGCCCATTGTGACTGTCAGTACTTACAAGGTGACTCCAGGCCAGAGCTACCTGTACTCCAGTCCAGGATTTTGTGTGCTGCAGACCATTGGCTGCTGCGCCTGTTACCACAGTAGAGCACTTTCCTGATATTGTCCCAGGCATTCCCCAGCTGTTTGCTGAAGTTAATATGTGGCTCATACCTTTCAACTGTACAGAGCTTCATAGACTGTCCAGATTTTTGCTTCACATTTTAGGTCTGTTTTATATAACATTGTGGTTTTCTAGCAAATTTGTGACAAATCATTGAAGACTGAAATTAAGAAATAATGACAGACACTTGAGTTTCAGACTCCATACACATCAGCAGATTCATGCTAATGCAAGACCTGTTATTTTATCAACTTTCTATGTTTGTAAGAGCAATATTTAAAAATTGTCCCTATTTATGGGTCTTTGTCCCACTTTTATTCATGACTTTGGCCTGATTTCTTGCTCTAAGAGGTTGAGAGGTGTGATGTGACTGGAGTAAATGATGTAACACCACACACAGGGTAACAGTCTGCATATCTCTTCCTGTACATTTTTTTGCAGAATGTCCAGCATTTCACTCCATATGTTGCTCTGTTCCTCATACATTTGTGGTTTTCCAGTAATATACTGAAAATTGCAGTCACTGAATTGATGTAACTACTAACACATTTAAGTGATGGCCTTTATATCCTGAGCTAATCTGACCTGTTGCAACCTGCTGTTATACTAGCCATCTTCTAGTAACTCAGAGCATGTATAATGTCTGTCTGTAGGTTTGGCCCATTGTCCCCATTCACTCTGGCTTTGTCCAGCGTTCTTGCAGTAACAGATTGAGGGGTTATGACAGTCTGTGGGAATGCCACCATACAACTACCTCAAATGCAAAATATGTGGCTACTGCCAGAGTTGAACCATCAACACCATCACCCATGCTAATGTCCCTAGACTACTGAGCCACACAGGCTGCCAGACAGGGATCTGTCATTCATCACACAATCAACAGTATACAGACATACATTGTCACCCCTGTGTTATGTGAGACACAGAACTTGTGGGCAGGTTCTATGTCACAGCCCTGGAATTGGGTGGTCTGCTGATATATCATTGCAGATATACTGCTACGGTAGTTGTATGGGTACACTGATGAGTTGGGGGTGGGGGATGAGCAGCCCATGGTCTGCTGGCTTACACAATTGTGCGAGTGTTGTGACACCCCATTGTTAGCCATTCCCCTTGATTATTGTAGTGGACTTTTCAGCCATATGGCCCAGTGCATATTATGGAGCACATACTATTGGACATAGTACCTGTTGTCCCAAGTGTCTGGTAGATCTTCCCAAGTAGCCCAGTAGCCCACCATAGTCCCCTGCATACATGCAGCAGGTCCATACATATGCTACTATATTCTAGTACCCCTTACAAGTGGTGAATAGGTGTGTGACTTACCTTGCAACTGCAACAGTCATCAGACCTGTAGCTTGGGGCTGAATCTGTCTGATGCACACAGTACACAGTCAAAACATGATTATGTACAAATTGTGTGGACTTGCTGGCATCATTTTTACTAATATGTATGCAAATCGGAGTAAGGTGTCAGGCTCTAGGATCCTAGGTTGCCAGTGCATGTGCTATGCTTTGTTTCTCTGCCAAGGCCATGGCATACTGGGCATGTCTACATCTGCCTACAGGGTCATCCTCAGGAGATTCCTCCTCTAAGTCCCCCTGTAGGTGTGACTGTGGTGACCTAGGCACTGATGGAGGATTGTATATCCCTTCCCTTCCTGATCCTGCTGCAGCTATTTCCAAAGGATCGTATTATGTAACATGGCACATACTGTGAACATATTTGCACATGTGGCTGGAGAATGCTGCAGGGCTCCACCAGATATAGCGAGGCACCAGAACAGTGACTTCAGCAGCCCAAACACATGCTCTATGATGTTTCTAGTTTGTGCATGTGCCTCATTATGGCATTCTTCAGTGGGTGGGTGTGCATTTCTAATGGGTGCCACGTTTCCAGTGCGTAGCCAGCATCCACCAGTAAATGGCCATGTGGGATGTCGCCCCTAGCACACATCTGGTACAGCTGTGATGCGTGCCAGATATGGGAGTTGTGATAACTGCCAGGGCTGCCAGCATACACATTCATGATTATGCCCTGGACATTGCACACAACCTGGCAGTTGATGGAATGGTACCCCTTGCAGTTGACATAGATTCTACCCTCCTCACAGGGTGGTGCCTTGATGTGGACATGAGTGCAGTCTGTGGCACCCAGTGCCTCAGGGTAGCGTGCTATGCAGTAGAAGTGTTGGATACTGCTGGCCCTCACTCACGGTGAGGGGAAATAAATGTGCTTACTGGCATGTGGTAGTATGGCATCCAGGAACTGGTAGAGTACCCTGGATGCTGATGCTTGTGAGACCACCATCATTCCACCAGTTGGTCTTTGGAATGTACCCATAGCTAGTATCCTAAGAGCTACACATAGTTTTATTTCCACTGGGATGGGTTCCCCTCTGTTGGCTCTGGGTATGAATTGAGGTTGGCAGAGCTCAGTGAGTTCTTGTAATATGTTCCTGTCCACCCTGTAGTGCTCTACAATCTCCAGATCATGTAGCCCCTGGAAGGTTACCCTGGGCCTGAACACTCTTCTCCTTCTCAGTCTAGGCCTATGGTCAGCAGCAGCAGCAGCACTGACTTCAGCATCTAGCACATACATATGCAGCAGACGTGCAGCAGCCCCTAGTACTTCTTCAGTTAAAAGTCCCAAGTCTGTAATCCACTGGTGCAGAGTATGGGGATAAAATCAGATTGTAGGATTTCTGAAACATTTATAGTGCACTGCTGTAGGTGCAGTCTTTGTGATTCATTACCTGTGGTATATTTCACCAGCCAAGTACATCATTAAGGACTGTTAATGGCTTTAGTTTAAGTGGAACAGTGGTCATCAGTAATTAAGATATCATTGCCTTTCTCAGCCATTTTTTTTTACAGCCTTACTTGTTGACCACTGCGGCACACCGCTCAAACCTGTGCCACAAATTTAAACAATGCTCAGCAGTCGGATGACACATCCCCATGGATAGGCATGCTCAGCAGAGGATCACCGCACAAACATGTGGAAACATGCTGGAACACATGCCTCAAAGGTAAACAAAGCTTAGCAGTCACTGTACACCCCCCGCTCAACAGAGCACTGCGCTGCACAAACAGGTGCCACTGAGCTCCAATGAGCTTATAAGTCCTCAGACACACACCTCCTTTGCTGTCAGCTACCTCTTCTATGGACACCAACACAGTTCTCTGCCTTAACAGATGGGATCTGTGGACATGGATACCCATTTGTGCTATTCAGTAACCCCAGCTCATTTGCCTAGAGATCTGTGCACACAACCTGGAAACTACACAGTTCCAGGCCCTGCCTTGTAAGTAACCACATCAGTCTACCATTGCACATACTCCACACAGGGTCCTATAATGCATTGCTGTCACATGCTACTAATTTTCATTTTTAGACTTTTTAAATTTTTCATAACAGCATGTTTGCACACTGCTGCTTGCCATGCAAAAATAACCTGATTATTAAAAAATATATATTTTAAATAAATTTCCATTAAGTTTTGAATACACAGGGGATAGTTCTGCACATATTTGTGTCTGCTATACCATTTCTGTCCTTCTAGCTACACGTTTACAGCCCCTGTTGTCTGTTTAACATCCTGTACACAGAATTTTTCCTGTGTACATTTCGAACATCAACATGGTGACTGCAGGACTGCCTATCTGCTTGATCTGCTTGCTGGATCACTCTACTACCCTCATTTGCATGCAATGCACCTGCTTATTAGGTGATTTGCATGCCACAGACACTTCCATGTTGGCCTGCTCGTGCACGCCCCTCAGCTCTGTTTACTGGATTGCACACCTGCTTACTTTCATGTAAGTAGTGTGCGACTATGCCTACATGGAAAAACTCCATGCAGGCTTTATTGAATTCCCCCGAGAATTTCTAGAGCTTTAAAACCCAGAACAATTACCAGATTGTCCTAAATATAATGTCTGTCTATTACAGTGTCATTTTTTATTCCTATTCCCACAGTTGATCTCTCTTCTTTTTAAAAATAGTTTTACTTACAGTTTTTGAGATTCTCCTTTTTTGCCTGCTGTCACTGCTGCATATATTGTAGTTACTATATTATCTGCTTCTACAAAGTCAGACACCTTCTCAGTTTGTTGCTGCTTTTCTCATTTACTTTCTGTTACTGCAGCATAAATTTTAACTGCTGCATCCTCTGCTGCCAGAACACTTGGTTCCTTTTCCATATTACCATCCTCGACACTTCTGAAAAAATATCTGCCCTCTCCCTCCGTAAAACAACAGAACTGTCACCTAGATAACCCTGCTCTATTATTTTTAACAGAACATCATCTGCAAGCCCTCCTGACACCAGTTCTGTTATCTGCACCACTCCAACAGACTAGCTTACTTCTATCTTCATGGAGACAGCTAAATGCTACTCATTTGTAGCATCCAACACTCAGGAATCTGTTTACTTTCTGAGTTTGAACAAATTTTTCTCAAAATTCTCATTTTCCTCCTCCAAACTCTCCAGAGCTTTTTTCTCCTCCTCCATGCTGCTGCTTCCCTTAGGTTTCTTCTTTGCTGCTGTAAGAGCCATCCATTGCCATCTAGCAGCTCCAAAAAGTAGGGGAAGTTCACCAGTGCCCTCTCCAAATTTCCTCTAGTTAGTGTGACCACCACCTTGGTTTTCCACTGAAAACAGAACACTTGCCTTAGTGATACTAACACAGTCAGCAAAGTGTCTTCTTCTTCTTTCGGTTTTTCCCAGTTAGGGTTTGCCACAGTGGATCACCTGTCTGCTCATGATTGGCAGTCCAGTTTTACAGTGTTGAGTTGCCAGCCCGACACCCAACCTTCCACAGAAGGCACACACATGCATGCCCTCACGCCTAGGGCCAATTTAGAGTGTCCAATCCACCTACAGCATGCCTTTGAGATGTGGGTGGAAACCGGAGCACCTGGAGGAAACCCATGTGACCACAGGGAGGACATGCAGACTCCGCAAAGAGTAAATAGGTAAATAAAATAAAACATTTCTTGACTACAAAACATGCACTTCCACCTTCAACAGCCACAGAAGCAAGTAGTGGACTGTGTTATACAGAATAGTGCAGTGAGAGGCAGCATGCAGGGAGGGGTTTGGTTCAGAGATACACATAGTATACCTGAGCTACTATGGAAAATAGTTCAACATGAATCACATGCAAATGAGCATCAGCATGCTAGTGGGAGCTACTGCATATGTAAATGGTAATGGTCATGGTGGTGTGAGTCCAAACTGCATAAAACTACCATGATAACCTGCGGTGACCAGCTTACCTGTACAATGGCATTTCTTAGTCAATAGAATTAGTGCCTGTGCAGTCACGCTAGGAGTAGCGTCAATGGTAGCCCCCACCAAGAATGTATTAGTAGATACCTTGGAAACGAGTGTCCATGATGTTGCATGTTGCATGCTGCCTTCAATGCAGAATGGTCTGCCTGTGCTGATGGCTGACATATCATTGTAACTCTCAACCTACAAACATCAAAAATCTGGGCAAAGTCTAATAAAATATAAGAGCATTTGGCCAAAAATATGGGCAGCCAATTAGCATTATATTTGGATACCTAATACCATAACTCTTCCCACTCTCAATAGGATTGTTAGATACCAGTACTCAGGAACACAAACCAGAAGTAACAAAGTGATGCAAAATAAAAACATACTCGCAAAGGCCTCAAAATTATTACAAAATAGACATAGAGATACCTTCAGATTAATTATTTTTTTTACTTACCTTCTTACATGGTATCATTCCACAAGCTCTTTAACATTTTGTAATACTATTAATACTGTTTTATAGTAAGTTCTCTAAGGTATTTTTTCTATATATCATTTGCTTTAAAAACAGGTAAATAAAAAGAGAAAAGAAAAATATAATATCAAATCAAAAACCAACAATAACAAATCAGCTACTCTATAGGTAACATGAACATGAACAAGAAAATATATATATACATTGGTTTACTATCACATGTTTGACAGTGCAATGCTCGAATGTACAGATGTCTGAACGAAATGTTCGGAAATCAGAACATGAACAGTGTAAATGCCAAACCGAGCATTTCATTGAAGTTGAATGTTGAACATGTCGACTACACTGAACTGCTCCTACCTACCCAACATTCTACAATGGGTTTTTGCAGGGGGGCAAGCCCCCTTGCACCCCCCACACCCCCTACTTATATATACAAACTCCGAGATCACACTACACTGAAGAAACGGTACATTTCCTGATCCCTACTATAATGCGATCTGCACTACATTGTCAAACCTTGCTATAGTGAATGTTCGCTATTGTAAGGTTCGACAATGCTATGATCACAATTCCGGTTCTGCTACCTGAATTTCATTCATTGGTTGATTGCACATAGTGCGATCGCCAATGTGATAGTAAACCATATACATTATATACATTATATACATGACCCAGTAACCTAGCTTATATTAAATCCAACTGATGAATAGTAACCAACAGCAACTCCATCAGCAATTATAGTTCCTTAAAGAGAAGTTCCCAATGTTGTAGGAGACAGGTACCTGAATGTGAATAATTGAAAGAGTATTGATGTTACCCAAAAGCTGTTTCAAAATATTGTGAAAACATTTGTAGGGAAGTACTAGGCTAGTTACCCTTATGAACCAATTTAAGCCTACCCAATTTCCCCTTAGTAAAAATCAAACCATGTACCTCTTGTTTGTGAGATAAACATCTTAACCATTATGTTGACCGCAAACCCCATTATGCTAAACCTTAACTGGTGGGACTAACCTTACTTTCCTTTGTTTAACACATATGTTACCTATGCCATACTTCTCCAGTACCCATCTAGCCTGCAAAACCTGGGGAGACATTGAGTCATTGTCAGTTAAGATACCAGTTAGCCAGAATTCCCATCCTGGGAGGGGTAGTGAGACCTAATGATTTCATTAGTTTTGCAGCATGAAAATTTCGACATATCTTAATCTTGGGACACCACCAAATCATATTCAAGTTATCTGCCTCCTCTTGGTTGCATCTCCAACATCAATTAGTCCCTACCCTACCAATCTCTTGGGGGTAAGTTACCAATGGTATATAATTCTCAACTGCTGATCATAGTATTTAGGGCATCATTTAAGTCTGTCTGATGTCTTCCAGACCTGATCCCTTTGTAATTTAGTCTGAAATCTTCTTGTATTCACCATATAGATTGGAAAAGGCATAATGGGGCCTACTTTCCCATACATCCTTATATATAGAACCAGCTCTTCCTTTTTTAAGACCACTCCACTTGCTCAACTGTAGATATGCATCACTCAACCCTTTTAGTAGAACCTGACTTATCCACACTTGCCTGATCTGTGCATATGTGAACAAATCCTATATCCCTAAACTAAACTAAACTCTGCTACCAACTAGCTGAAGAATAAAATGTGGGAACAAGAAGTTGTGACCAATCACTTATGCCTCTATCCAACCAATGACTCTTGTTGGTTCATAGTTTCACAGGTGTATAATAGGATAAATATGTCAGGGACTTTTTTATACTTAGTCATGCATCATATACATATCTGGCAAGTTTAGGAGCCTTAAGGATATACTAGGGGGTATATGTAGGGTAGGGCTTGGGTGGTCAAGCATCTACAGGCTGCCTCTGTCCATTATGAACATAGGTGCCAGATCAGGGGTGAATTTCTGATTCTCCATCTACTGGTCCAAATTACACATGAGTTTGGTTAAGGGATAATTCTGCTTCACATGGATGGATAGCCTGTTCCAAAGAAGAGTTATTCTATGACAAACATACCAGACCCTAAGACATGTCCTGTTTATGTTGCAAAGAAGGATTAAGTCATTGGATCGGGTATTTTTGATGCAATTTGTTTTGCAGATATGTGGAAGGTCCATCACAGCAGAATTCAAGGATGCCTTGTATAGAAAGCATAGATCACCCTTTAATAGTCTGTAGGAATACAAGTACAAGGATACAGATAGATAAGAGAGACAGAGCTTTGAGGCAAGCAACATAGGGCATGTTGTTTATGTCTTGTATCTTTTTATAAGGAATCTCTGTGGATATTTCAGTTGTTTCATGTGGCTAGTCAGGTACAAACCAAAGACAGTATTGTGGTTAATATACAAGTAGAGGCTTGCAGAGATTTGAACTCATGAGCCCTGGTTTACAAAACCAGTGTTCTAACCCTTAACTACAAGGTCCATCATGCTAATGTCTGGGGGTTACCAAGTAATATCTGATGGACCCTTCCTCCAAAACTCTCTAAGGTATGGATTTTATTGTATAGATTTTACTGTAGTAAGTGAAGACATTTTTAAGGGTTGTGCAGCTGAAGTGTTATTACAAAATACACAATCAAGAAAGAGACCTTATTTTATTTCATTTCTTCCTTACTTGTTATTACAGAGTGCATAAGTATGGAAACAGTTTGAGTGCTTCCAATAAGTTTGATGCTAATATTCATAGTTTTCAATTCACAGCTCTCTTCGGACATAATTACATGTTTCTGTAATATCAATTTTGCTGTCATAAAATGAGATAATTGTACAGAAAGCACTGAAGTAAAAATCACAGACAATGTGTAATGGATGTAATTTTTGGCATCTCTCCCTACTAACAACTGTTAAGTCCTGGCACAAGTTGAGTCTAGACCCAGTCATAATATGCTTTAATATTTTGCTGTATTTCATTTCCTGACAATTTGTTTATGTACATATATATCCAGATTCTTGATATATTTATGTATATAAAAATCCCCAGCAACTGAAATGAGCCTACAACAAAGTAATAAAGTACATTTAAAATCAATATCATAATTTGCAGGGAAGAACAAAACATAAAGCAAAACTTAAAAGGTGATCAACAATACTCTATCTGCATTACTTTCAAATTTTTTTTTTACTTTGGTTAAGTATTTAAGCAACTGAGACAGTGGCTGCTTCTTAATCTTTTAATATTCCTTGGCTCCTTCTTCCTAGTTTCCTCAAAAATCATGGCCTGGATAGCGGACTTTCATATGGAGTTGTCACTTTTCAATAACTGAAGAGAAGCCGTAGGAATGGAAGGAAGAAGAAACTAAACTATCACACTGTTTTTCTTTGATTTAATCTCAGTCACAGCTTGCATGCCTGACTTTGGTCACTCACCTCAGCTCTGACATCCTCATTTACGTTGATGCATATTGGTGATGCCACACGGAAGCCTGTAGGGTGATGCTGCAACTAAAGCATGTCTATGAGCCAGATGATGGGGAAAAAGCCTAAAATGGAAACTGTGATCTAAAGAGCCAACTGGAGATTTTGTGCACCATCTTGCTTTTACAGAAAACCTAGTATTTTCCTGGAAATGCTAAACAGTTGAGAGATATGCATAGCATTACCTCTGTGATCGTGCTATAGTTCACTGTTATTTTGTGGAGAGATATTTGGGAGCTGGCTGACTGCTGCTATCCACACATGGGATCAAGGTTGATGAGGGACTGCCTATGCCAGTGGGGGGTCCCCTTCAGTATGCCGACATTCCAGTATCACGACAACCATATGGCTGACACCATATGGTCGACATTCAGAATGCTGACAATGCAGAACCGGCATCTCACTATAGTGCGGAATGGAAAGACTTCCATTCCTGCACTGTAGTGCGATCTCGGAATTGGTATATTAAAGTTACGGGGGGTGTGGGAGGCACAGCCCCCCCCCGTGGGGGATGCAGGTGGGGCATAGCCCCCCTGCTAACAGTTGAAAGGAAATTTTATTTTCCTTTTCTATGGACCTCTCACAATGTCGGCATTCTGAATGTCGATCATATGGTATCGACCATATGGTTGTCGGCGTTGTGTAGGGGATCTGCCAGTAGACATTAAGGTTTGAGTAGCAACTAAGGACTCACTAGAAGTTTTACAGCCACTGACCTCATGAATCCTTTACCAGTTCCTAGATGTGATAGATTCCACAAACAGCAGGGGAGGGAGAACTACCACTATGCTTGCATTAAATGTATAGCACATTTTCTTGAGGTCCTGTGGGGCCAGTGACTACATCCACTTTGCTATCTAGGCCCTGCCAGGTCCACATAGTATTCAAAATATAGTTGGAAGGGTTTCCAGCCCATCAGCTGCCAGATGGTTTTCAATACCAAAGGTATTATATACAACGTGTACATGCAATATCCAGGGAGTTGCCATGATTTCCACTTGTGAAATTATATGACCTATATCACTGTTTAATGCAGGGGGGCTTTCCACTATGTCCTTTACTTGGTAAGTGCATGCATTACCAAATCCAGAGTGCATGAAGGTCCTCTGACATGATGATACATAACAGACCACTCATAGGAGTAATTGTTGTTGTATGTTTCAGTTGATGCTGCATATGGTTTGGAATAGTAGTTGATGACCACCATTCATAGCCCCTAGACAGAGGCAGAGATGGTGTACAATGCTACACTGCTACAGACACAGAATATGCATTTGGAGTGCTAAAATCTCCCTTTCCCTACCTGGATACATCTAGCAGCGCACTGCAATATACCTCTGAGATGTGCAGCAAGGTATTTGTGATGTGTGCCATGCTACACAACAAGGTGCTACATAAAGAGTTACAGCAAAGGGAGTCCATGGCACTGGCTGGAAAAGACTCGCCAGCAGCAGAAGAGGAGCTAAGTGAGGAATTGTAGGAGAACTGAGCTGCAGAGTGTCCCATGTTAGACAGAGGCAGGAGCAATATGTCATGGCACTGGTAAAGAGGTGACAGCTAGTTCATAACTATGGGCCATGACAGGACCAAAAGTGCAAAAGTGATGCATACATCTACACACCCAGGCTATGCAATCAAGTGCATTGACTGGCCATGCTGTCCATCAGACATTACCTATGTAACTCAGGGAGTGGGCAGGATACAGTTATCACCATTTACAGAAGTTGAGGGTACAGGGGCACAGGACAATACTAGTATAGATGGAATGGTCATGACTGATGTCTGTGGTGAGTCTGAACTGGACTAGAATTTTGTGGGATATCATTGTTCATGTCTTGAAGGGATGGAGTGGAGTATCCAGGAGGCTAGTACTAGCCAGGTGTAATGGCTGTCTGTAGAAGCAGGTACGGAAGCATGCACATTATGGGAGACTATAATGTGTTGGCTCTGTATGCTGGATTGTGACTATCTTCCTTGCTGTGTGGTTATGAAATGTAGCTGGTTGTCACTATGGTCTGCCTACCCAAGGGTATGTGTCATATGGGGAGCATCTACTTGAAAATGGGCTACTGTTGAAATATAAAACCTTGACTATTATCTGTGGAATGTGCTAACTGTGTGCCTTATACATTTATAAGAATATTATGTACTACCAAAATACATGGATCAGTGTTACTATATTTGGGGAGGGGAAACCAGTCATGAGGCTGTGACCAATATAGTGGCTTAACAAAATGTAGATGTGGCTCTGACTATGGGAATCATACCTAATATGATTGTGGAGTCAGGCTGGAAATGAAAGGTTGAGAGAAAAAGGTAATGTTATACAACAGATTGTGGCCTGTCATGCTGGTCAGATTAGCAATGTCAAAGAGGAAACTGGTCAGATAAAAAAATATATATTATTGTGGAAAACTAAGGACATGGTAGCAAATCTCAAATAAATATGTTCTGAATTGCTAGGCTAGTGGAAGGTATAAAAAGAAACAATGTTGTCTTGCTCTTGGAAAAAATATTCAGTAGAATAATGGAATGATAATAGATTATGTGGAATTAATCTTTTTTTTTTTTTCAATGCACACTGTATTCAGCATTTGTTATCCTGTCTACAGCTATTTCTTTTTTAACGTTTGGTTGCTGTTGTATGACCATGGAGTTAGTATATTCAGCTGGTTGGATAAGTGCAATATATACATACATATCAATCATTTAAAAATTGAAATCTAAGCTATCATATACATCTGCACTATCGGGTTACTATATATATATAATGGAGATGACAGTCTGTAAAGGTCTCCCAAGCTAAGATACGTTATGTGCTTTATGTTCCTGAATTGTTAAATTATTGCTTGATAGCTCAGAAAGAAGTGCAGGTATTTCTGGTGGGCAGTTTACTTGCTCCAGGTGTTTTTCACACTATACTTGTCTGGTAATTTTCTTGCAGTTTGTGTACATTTATGGGAATAAATGTAGAGATGGTCTACAGAGTTCTACAGCAACTGTACCATTTAGATAAAGCTGTAGAATCTGTTTATGGTATGATGTTTACGTAATTTTTTTCTTTCTTCTTTTTAGTCCTTTTAGCGTGCTCCTATCATTTACCTTCATGTCTCTGTTTACACATTTAGTTAAATTTTCATGAAATCAGAGTCAGAGATACATTGATATATGCAGCTGGATCAAGTTAAATGACTTATTTGTTTTATTTTGTGTTTTTCTTAGAGTTGTTCTTTTGATTAAATGTGGTTTTAGCTTACAACTTGTTTGATGGTTTATTTTTGCCACAATGACTGTTATATTAATGTTTAGCCATGCACACTACTCACAAGAAGACTCACTCTTGAGATGAGAGGTGAGCGTCACTGAAAGGCAGTTATTAGGAGATGTTTTGTGGTATGACCAAACCAGCTTCTTGGTCATTGCTCTGATTCTGAAGACAAGAACATAAATGGATAATGAGACCTGAATGATGGCCATGTGATATAACAGCATATTTCTTCTGTCCTTTTGTAACTAACAGTTATTATGTATAATTGCATGTTTTCCTGTTACAGAATTCATGGAGAGTTGTGATTCACTGCAACCATGACTCAGCAAAAAGGTGTGGATGCGTGCGCAGCTTCTCAAGAAGATGCACCTCTTCATCAATGCATGGAGTCTGGCTCTGAGTTTATGTCCTGCAGAGGAAACATACAAGCAACAGAATGCTTTTTGCAGCCTTGAAAGAAAGGTCAACCTCATGCACACTCCGTAGGCAAGTTGATGTTCAGGTAATGCTATTTTTACATTGTTTGCTTGCTTGGTCTGTAGTTGTAGTAATTATAACAAATGTTTAGGGGAATACTAATGGTCAAATGCCCCCTCTGATAAATATTCAAGGTGTATACATATGAAATCTCTAAGTAAATCTGGGCTATTACAGGACTAGTTACATTGTTTGGAGTCACTGGAGCTGCATGTTTTTTCTTCTACTTAGGGTTCTGTATGACTCTCTCACTTGAAATTGTTTTGACAGCCACAATGAGAATACACATTTCTAAACACATATTCTGTGGTAATAGTATGGTAATATGAACCCAGTGCTACACAAAAGACAGGGCTCTCAGGAGCAGGACATCATATAAGACAATGAACTCCTTAAGGACAATGTATAATGCATATATTCTATGGGTATTGTTCTGAGGTGTATCCTTATATATATATACATTATATTTAATAAATGTTATCTGCTATAGTATTTATTTGGAGTTCCTACTTTGGTTTGCTGCTTACCTGTTTAATTCATAGTCTGGGATATAATTATCAAAAGGTCTACAATATTATAGTGAAATCTTGTTAAATTCCATATCGAATAAGAGTCGTATAAGACTGTTGACCTTGCAAAAAAGGTGATCTAAGTAAAATGCTATATGGCTGGATAGTTAACTAGAAACTGTATATAGTATGGGGAGGTATGCAATGCATTTTTGAATGTTTCTGAAAATTATTCGGCTTGTATCTAATCTGTACAGTATTATTTTAAGGAAAAGTTGTGTGTGTGTGTGTGTGTGTGTGTGTGTGTGTGTGTGTGTGTGTGTGTGTGTGTGTGTGTGTGTGTGTGTGTGTGTGTGTCTGTTTGTTTTATCTATTGGAATGTTGATTGGACTCATCTACTGAAGAGAGAGAAAAAAGATAGGGAAGCTAAAAAGAGAAGATGGTTGTGCTACAAGAGAAAAAGCTGCAGATGAGATGGGCAAATAAGTTAAAGTGAAGGATGTATGGCCTTTAGAGTAGGGACAGTGAATAAGTAATTATTATTTGGCTTAAAATTATAGCCACTTTGCAGAAGACCAGGCAAAAGAATCTTTCTAATGCAACTGTCACGTAAGAATGTTAATTGATAGGTGGGTGGGGAAGATTTATTGAGGATTCTGATTTTGCCCCTTGTAATGTATTTAACCTAGCATATTTCTCTTAACTCCTAAGGACAATAGTGTTAAGGAGTGCAAAGGGTCAGTGATAATTTTGTATGGGGTGGTTAAGAATATCCAAATCTGTAGCATTTGAATAAAAGTTAGTAGGAATTTGTAGTGGGGTATATCTGAGTTTAAACAGTATGCCATCAATGGTCAGAAGACTGAGATGGGGTGAAGGAGACAGGAGATGAAAGATGGGTGGAAGTAAGAGTCATATTGCATTTAATTACATTATTTGTAAGGTTGTGAAGTGATTGAAGAAGGTGGTTTTTGAAGAAACAGGATAAGCTGATTTTTTAAGAAGAAGGTTGGTTATGGCATTACAGATTAAAATCAATGTGAGTTATATGGTACACAATCAGGA
This sequence comes from Protopterus annectens, assembly GCF_019279795.1. NCBI lineage: Eukaryota > Metazoa > Chordata > Ceratodontiformes > Protopteridae > Protopterus > Protopterus annectens. The sequence continues at coordinate 1,087,173,066 of NC_056730.1, read as the reverse complement.
TGACAAATTATGCATTTGAATGTGGGTGGACTAACAATGGGAAAATAAACTGACTGTGAGAGCAGAATAGACTACATGAGCTGGGCTAGGTCAGCTCTGGAAATGGGGTAATAGAGTATCTGAGAGACATTTTCAAGTGTGTACATAGACTTGATGGTGGTGGCATCTGGGTAGGATTATTTGCATAATATATTTACATTGTTTTTTATACCAGAAGTTATGTTTCAGAGGAAGATAACATGAGAAGTGCAGACTGCAGATCAGCTCATATGGGAAGATGATATGATTAGAAATGTGCAGCAAGATCTGATATGGTTATGGCCTTCATATGTATTTGGGTGGCCAAAGAGGCTGACCAGTAGATTTATATCTGTTTGTAGGACTACAGCTTGTAGTCAGGTAGATAAAACAAAATAGCAAGTCTCTAGAAATTGGGAGGGTGCTGAAAGAGTTAAGTATGGCTTATTTATTAGAGGAAGGGGTAAACAGACTAAATATTGACAGAAGCTTGGGTGGACTTCCCAGATGCCATCCACAATAGGGGAAATTTGAAAATGATTATTTTGTGAAAGGGTGATTGATGTGAGAGTTTTACATGAATCCCATGGTTCATAGGTTCATACTAGGCTATCTGGCATTTATTTAGTTTGAAGAAAACTATGCCTATTATTTTGCTGTGCCTCTGTCAAACAGTGACACTGAAGTAATCCCTGGGTATATCCCATCCATTGGTCAAGATTCCTCTTGAACAAGGCCAGCGAGGTGCTCTGCCTCACATGTACCGGGATTTTGTTCCACAGCATAGGAGTCTGGGTTATGAATCTGTCCTCCAGCACATTCTATTAAGAACCGTGTCAAGGTTTAAGTCTCCCGCCTTGTGGTTCTGAGGGATCTAGATTTTGAGGTGAAGCATATTCATCAAATCTGGGTTAGACATGGCCTTATATGTCAGGCACAGGTCACCTCTGAAATAGAGCTGGAGTTCTTTCAGTCGGGCAGCATAAGACATATTTTTGAGACCCTTTATCCTTTTGGTGAGGAACTTTTGGGGCCTTTCCAGCTGCTGCAGGTGACGGGTCAGATACATTCCGAATGGGGCATTGTACTCAATCATAGGTCTAATGAGTGATGAGTACAGGGGGATGATGGTCGATAGCAAGTGTATGTGTATACTCAATGAATGTTATCAGAAGTAAGTGGTGTGTGGTTAGTGGTGCATGATTCAGGGAGGTGGGCTTTGGGGGTGTATGTTTATCACCGGGTCATACCTGATCATATTTGTCATAGAGGTGAGGGAGTTAGAATTGGCTTGAGGCAGGCTCAAGCTTGAGAGTAAACTTGGCTATAGCTTGTTATCTGGCAAGATGAAGAGGCAGGAACAAGCCTAGCCTTTTCCACTGTATTCACACCAGACCAGCAAGCCTATGTTACTGTTTTTATTGGCTGCAGTTTCAGTGTGGCGTTACCAGTGAGTTGACTTTTTTATTTTTCTTAGCTAAACTTCCTACCAGCACAATATACCACTTCCATTGGCTCTTTAACCAATCATAAGTTGCCAATTGCAGACTGGACCTAAAAGAGACAAGTCAAAACCTGCAGGATTTGTATGTAAAAAACAATTTATGATTTATGATTAGATAAGCAGCAAGTCAGGTGAGTACATAATGCTGGCAGGCATACAGTTTAGACAGCCCACTGAAAATTGTTGTTTTCTTCATTATTTTGGACAACAGTGTTTTGACTGGGACCTTCTTTTTGAGCTACTGGGAGAAGAATCTATCCGCCTGGCTAAGAAGCACATGGGATAGCTTTGTCAAAGGATTGTTTTCAGAGTTTTACAAAGAAGTCAGTGGACCAGCTGTGTGGTATTGGATTTTTTCTTTTTCCTTTTTAGAGGACAAGCCAGCTTATAGGTTAGTATTATTTTTTAAAAGATACCTGCAGCTTATGCTAGTAGGAGAAAGTTAGACAAGCCGCATGCTGGATTTTTGTTATGCTGGCTGGAAAGATGTTCTCTCAAATGCTTTGCTCAAGAATTCTGGACAAAATCTGAAAATAATGGGGACATACAAAGGGCCAACATCAGGGACAATGTTAAAATATTACTCTAATTCACTTTAAAAAGTAAACAAATTAATGGAACAACATATTTTGCATTAATATGCATTTTCTGAACAAGAAGAAATATGAAAATCTAATACCTGGCATTACTCACTGACTCAGGTTCACAGATTAGTACTAGGCTATTTGCCCTTGTGGATCATTTTAAGCCTAGCCTAGTACCCCATGTGGGGACCAAACCCTGCACCTTATGTCTACAAAGTAAACACCTTAACCATTCTGCCATCCTCCCTCCCATGTAGTTTAACAGATAAGAAAAAAAATTGGGGGACATAGCAAAATATGAAGCAAAACTATGAGCATTCAACAAAATTCTAGACAGTTGAGATGAATGCTTATAGAATATTTAGCATAGTCAGGCTCCATATTATGGTTATTTAATTTAAAATGTTTGTCTTTGGAAATATTAAAACTAAAACTTGCAAGAAGAAATACAGAAAACATGAATCTTCTATGTTTGTTTTTTTTGCTACATGGACATTTACCAGGTAAATGAAGATTTTTAGTCCTCACTACAAGTAGAATGACTGAATTGCTGCATACTTATGGGGAAGAAGCCGTGCAAAAGTATTTATCTCTTTGCTTTCTTTAAAAGTAGAAAGATAAAATGACATTTCAGTTAGAAAAGTAGTTCAGAAATTATTTGGAGTCTGGAATGAATTTGCAGTTTATTCTTTGCAAGGCACAATCCCCCGGATTCTCAAAAGCTTGCACGGCGTGCAAGATTTGTACAGGAGTTCAAGCAGGCAACATGTCTGCGGTGCGATCCAGGAACAGCCTGCAGGGGTGTGCACGAGCGGTCCTGCACTAATCCTGCATGGATGAAGCCCTAGTATGCAAAGCACCTCATTCACAGGAGAAATCCATGCAAATTAGGTGATTTATGTGATCCAGGAAGCATGCGACCGTCCGTGCAGGACTAGTGCAATCAGTAGAAATGTACTCGGTTACTAACCGAGTACATTTCTGCAAAATCTAAAATGGAGCTATGACAGCTCCAAATAAAGGCTGCATATCATGTAGTAAGCAAGCCAATGGCCATGTATAAGGCCATTGGCATTGCAAACAATACAAAAATGAAAAAAAATCAATTTTTATTTTTCTTTAGCCGATCTTGGCTGTTTAAGCATAGGGCAGCGGCATGCAAACGGGAGTGGGTGGAAAATAACAAAACGAACCTAAATTAGGCATTTTAACTAAAATCAGTATTCTGCCATGCAAGTCAATGGCAACCAGAAGACAACCTGGCCAGTGAGTAGTGGTTGCTAAGGGGGGAGGCTCAGTGTGAGACATGTAACTATACATTAGCAGGCAATCCTATGCAAATGAGGGGAAGGATAGTGAATCCCAGTTTTCCCCAGGATGTAAGCCAGCTCCCAACAGTGTAAGAGTAGGAATAGCCTGGTGAAAGCCTAGGGGGTAGGTGACATCATGTGGGTGTGTGTTAGGCATACTGTAAGCGGATTGGAGCCCTGTGGCTAGGGGTTGCTCCTAGCTTAGCACAGCTAAGCTAGAGTATGTGTCTAAACCTGCCTAGCACACTTTACAAAGCATAAGCGGGAGTGCATGCTGCGCACTGGGTTGTACAGGAAGACAAAAGAGATTAAACCAGGAAATAGTAGCAGTGTGCACATTTGAGCACTCTGCGCGGTGTACACATGGGCTTAAACAGAAATGCAATGGGAAGGGAAAACAGCAGTAGGAAGGTAATCATGGAGAACTAGCTTAGCTGGCAGGTGAAATGTATCAGACTCAGCCAATTACACAGGCAGCAGACCAGCCCAGCCCAGAACACTACTATAAACTAAGCAAACACCTTCCCCTCTGGTTTTTCCCACACTCTACACCACCGGTGTATACAAGCGGGGAAATCTTAACTAACAAACCTACAAAATGAGAAGGGCTGCAGCAGGTAACACAGAACAACATGTGCAAGAGGCTGAGGGTGGTGAGGATGTTAATGCTGCCAAACAACCCACAGTGAGGAGATGGAGAAGAGTGTACAGCCCAGGGTAACTTACCAGGTGCTCCATGAGCTGGAGATAGTGGAGCACTATAGGGTGGACAGGGACCTCCTACAGCAATGTGTTGAGCTGTGCTGGCCACACCTGCCACACCAAACTGACTAAGGGGAACCCATCCCAGTGGATACCAAGGTATGTGTAGGCCTAGGTATACTAGCCACAAGTACCTCCCAAAGCACAACTGGGGATATCATGGGGATCTCACAGGCATCAGCATCCAGAGTATTCCACCCGTTCCTGGATGCCATGTCAGCAGATGCCAATGAGCACATATATTTCTTCAACACCCGTGAGGTGTTGACCAGTAATATGCGTCTCTTCCACCAAATAGTAGAATACCCTGGGGTAGTGGGTGCTATAGACTGCACCCACATATGCATCAAAGCACCACCTGGTGAGCAAGGTAGGGCCTACATCAACCACAGGGGCATCCCCTCCATCAACTGTTAGGTCGTATATGATGCCCAGGGCATTATAATTAATGTGTGTGCTGGCTGCCCTGGAACCTATGATGATTCCCACATATGGCATCTGACTCAGCTGTATCAGAGATTTGCCAATGAGGACATCCCCTACAGTCACCTAGTGGGGGATGCTGGGTACACACTGGAGCCGTGGCTGATGACACCCATCAGAAATGCACACACACCTGAACAACAACGCCATAATAAGGCACACGCACAGGCCAGACATATAATAGACCATGTGTTTGGGATGCTCAGATCATGGTTCCAGTGTCTGGACACATCAGGTGGAGCCTTGCAGTATTTACCAGCTACATGTACCCAAATTGTTATGGTATGTGCTATGCTACACAATATGATCCTGCGGAAACAGTTGCAGCAGGAACAGTATGGGGTAGGGCCACGCAGCCCTCCACCAATGCCAAGGCCTGCACAGGCACAGAGTGACCCTGAGGAGGAACAACCTGAGCCTGCCCCAGTAGGCAGAAAGAGGCATGCCCAATATGCCCTGGCCGTGGCAAAGAGGCAACGCATATCACATGCACTGACACAGTAGAGACCCAGGGAATGACACCTCTCTCTGACTCGCACATACAGTAAAAGGAATGCCAAACATGACGCTACCTGTGTTCAACCATGTATAGGGAGTGTACTATGTGCATCTGACATAGGCAGCCCACCAGCACCATCTGCAAGTCTAGCACACCCACAAGGTAAATCAATCAACCTACCAATTGCCAAATGGAGTAGAATGTGTCATTACCTGTAGCTATGGTATGGATGTGAGCATGCAAGGGAATTGGGTGGCTGAATGTTATGGAAGCAGACAGTAGACACCCATAGTGGCACCATGTCATCTGTAACACATACTGAAGTCACCATAGCAGCCAGTACTACACCAGGTAACAAATCCCACTGCAGGAAATGTGCTGAGTGACATGTGTGTCCACATGACCCACACATGCCAGTCAGGATGGTTCACATATCCAACAACAGTCTCAGCTAGCAGGACAGGTGTAGACAAACCCTAACAGAGCCTGTGCCATGGCCCCAGAATGATGGCTAGGGTTAACTTCCCCCCAGGCCTACACAGACAGACCACATCAGGGCAGGCAGTGGGATGTTTATTCTGAAGACTAGGAAATCAGACAATAATATGCAGGGCAACCAAAGCCACAATGTGTAGTATACTGGTATGCCTCTAGCCAGCATGATAGGTAAGACTACAGACTGAAATGGAGTATCCAACATACCAGTACAGTCCTAGCAAATGTGTACAAGTGTCAGGTGTGCCCCCATCCTACGTAGACATATAGTAACAGTCAGGTGTGCCCCCCCCAATCCTGTGTTGAAATGTAGAAATACTCAGGTGTGCTCTCTCCCCCCCATCCTACATAGAAATATAGTAACAGTCATGTGTGCCCCCCCACAATCCTGTGTAGAAATGTAGAAACAGTCAGGTGTGCCCCCCCGCTATGTAGAAATGTAGTAACAGTCAAAGCCAAATGATCGATGGATACCCTGCAGAGACAGCATGCCACCTGTCAGTGTACAACACAAAGGTCAGCACTGCAGTACAACCTACCTGGACTTGACCCACACATGCAATACAGACAGCCATACTGGGCATGCTCATACACTTAGAGAAATGAAGGCAATGTAAGTCAACAACATACTGAAAGGTCATACTGGGCATGCTCATACACTTAAAATGAAGGTTATGTCTGCCAACACCAGTGGACCAGCCATATCTGGCAGTTGCAGTTGTTAGTGCAGACACTCATCAGTATGCACCACTCATACCTTGCACACACAGTGGATAGGAATACAGTCATATATGTAAGGACAACACACTATAATAAGCCAAAGGTAGACGGACATAGATGTGTGGAAGAGGGTGAATGTGACAAGGAGCCATCCAGGCCTATCCCACCCAGCACACAGCCAAAGGGCCCCAAACACTTGAGGTGCAGATGTCACTCACTGCAGATACTAGCCACCAGTATCTGTCAGCACTACAGACCATGGGGTGCACGTGCCAGCTGTGCAATATGAATGTACAAGGAAGTAGTCATCTAACAACTGTATACATGTACCTGTGAAATATGATCCTGTGTGTGCCTGCATGAGGCATGTCAACCCCTACATGAATGGGTAATGACCCATGCACACACACTGCCCTCCCCATAGCCGTACTATGACAAGCCCGCTGAGGTCATCCAATGTGAAATACACCTTTGGGAGAATTGTAGCCTAGTAATCTCCATGGCGTGTTCTATAACTGTGTACTGCTGTAGTGTGATAAGCTAGTTAATGAAGAGTTAAAATCCCAGACTTGGGAACTGTGTGTGTGTGAGTGTCTGTCAGATTCTGTAGAGAGCAATGCTTTTAAGGGTAGTCACACTCCCAACAATTTAAATGCACAACCTTGGCAAGGCTGCTGATGTCATCCACCTAGAAATACACCTCTGGGAAAATTGTAGCCCAGCAATCTCTATAGTGCATCCTGTAACTGCGTACTGCTGTCGTGTGATAAAGTAGTTTGGTAGGTGTTCTACTCCGAGACATGGCAAGTGTGTTTTTGTGTGTTTATCTGTGTAGAGAACAATGCTTTTTAGGCTAGCCACACTCCCTACAATTGAAATGGTCAACCTTTGCAAGGCTGCTGATGTCATCCACCAAGTAATATACCTCTGGAAAGCTGTAGTCCAGTTATATCTGTAGTGCATCCTGTAACTGCATACCGCTGTAGTGTAATACACTAGTTAGGTAGGAGTTCTATTCTCAGACATGGCAACTGTGTGTGCAAAGAGCGATGCTTTTTAGACTAGTCACACTCCCTACAATTCAAACGTTCAACCTTTACAAGGCTGCTGAAGTCATCCACCTAGTAATATACCTCTGGGAAACTGTAGCCCAGTAATCTCCATAGCGCATCCTGTAACTGCGTACCACTGAAGTGTGATAAACTAGTTAGGTAGGTGTTCTATTCCCAGACATGGCAACTGTGTGTGTCTGTCTGTCTGTGTCGAAAGCAATGCCTTTTAGGCTAGTCACACTCCCTACAATTCAAATGCTCAACCTTTGCAAGGCTTCTGTAGCCCAGTAATCTTTGTAACGTGTCCTGTAACTGAGTACTGCTATAGTATTATGAACTAGTTAGGTAGGAGTTCTACTCCCAGACATGGCAACTGTGTGTGTCTGTGTAGAAAACAATTCTTTTTAGGCTAGTCACACTCTTTACAATTCAAATGCTCAACCTTTACAAGGCTGCTGATGTCATCCACCTAGTAATACACCTCTGGGAAGCTGTAGTCCAGTAATCTTTGTAAAGCATCCTGTAACTGCATACTGCTGTAGTGTGATGAGCTAGTTTGGTAGGAGTTCTATTCCCAGACATGGCAGCTCTGTGTGTGTCTGTGTAGAGAGCAATGCTTTTTAGGCTAGTCACATTACCTACAGTTCAAACGCTCAACCTTTGCAAGGCTGCTGATGTCATCCACCTAGTAATATACCTCTGGGAAAATTATAGCCCAATAATCCCTGTAGCGTGCCATAACTGCGTACTGCTGTAGTGTGATTCAGAACTCTGCTATATATACCCATCCATGGCACTTCTGGATGTTTTGTATGTGTTTCACTGTCTGCATAGGGAGCTATGCATTTGCTAGTCACACTCAGTACATTTTAAATGCCGTACTTTGGCAACCAGCTGATGTCAGCCAATGTGTTATGCACCTTTTGGGAAGGAGTCCTCCAGTAATCCACGTGGTGTGTCCTATAACAGCTCCCTCCATGCTGTTGTGTATTATAGATGTCTGTTAGGGGTTCTATACCCACACATGTTGGTTGTGGATGGGGTTCTATAGCCACACATGTTGGTTGTGGATGTTTTGTGTGTGTTCCACTATCTGTGTAGGGAGCAATGCATTTTAGGGTAGTCAAACTCAGTACATGTCAGATGCCTTACTTCTGCAATCCTGCTGATGTCAGCCAATGTGATGAAGGTGTACTGCAGTAATCACCATGGCACCTACTGCAACTGCATAGTGCTGTAGTGCAATAAACTAGTTAGGTAGGGGTTCTACTCCCAGACATGATAGGTGTGTGTGTTTGTACCTCGTATCCTGTGTGGAGATGGGTGTGCATGTGTGACACCTGGGCTCAATGTGTAGTGGATTTTGCAATTTTTTTATATAGTGGCTCTAGTACATATCACAATGTCCACTGTACAGGGATAACAGCTGTGAAATAGCCGAGAGGTTGGGGTGCATATCCATACCCATACATGTGACATCAAGGCCAGGCAATCACAGTTAGCAACCCCAGTATTACCCAGAGCACAGTCTCAACCCATGTCTCATACACACACACATGCTGAGGCAACAGCCAATATGTGTGTAGTACACTGCATATTGGCCACTGATAGTAACTATGGTGTGAATGCAGTGGCCTAGAGAGAGCATGGCACCCTGTCCATCAGTACAATAGGCACATAACTGCAGACAGTGCACCTTCAGTATGTTTCCCACTGGATGCCTGCAACAACTGTGGTTCCATCAAATGTGATCCACAAAGGACATACCATGCCTTATACACATGCCCTGTATGGGCAGATGCCACAGACACCAGGTAATACCTGCAGCATGCTATCAATGTAGGTGCAGGGTCAACCTGCTGTCCAGTACCTGGCCCTGCCACATGAGGGTGGGACTGTCACATCTGATGATAACATTCTGTGTACACAACATGGGCCAGACAAACCAGGTACACTTCCACATGCCACTGTACATGAATGTGGGATGTGTGCACATCCCAAACTCCGTCCATGTCATGGCATAGAGAACACATACGTGGCAAGCAATGCACAGCACTGGCCACACACAATAGTAACCCAGGTGACTGGATGGTGAATACTATACCCACCTGTGTGGGTCATTCCAGACACTACACTCCTTAGCCAAAATGCAGACCATTCTCATGTGGCCTGATGCCAAGGAGTACCCCTCACCTAGCCTTGTACAGCCATCTGGCACCGTCAACCACTACACACCTGTGAAGCAATGCACACATGCACGCCGGTACTAGCACCTTGTGTCTGTCTGTGTGTGGTGTATGATGCTTCCAACCAGATTCACACCCAGTACCACCCCTATTGGCATACCGAAGCATGCTCTCTAATGTCAGACACTGTCACATACCCTTTGACTATAGAACCCCAGGATAACCTCTGTGGACCAATTGATACCTATGCATTACTGTATTGTGGCAAAGTAACAGGTTAGGAAGTGTACTTGTGATCCTGCCAAATGTGGCAATGTGTATGAGTCCTGTAGAGAGTGTGGCTGTGTTGACGCTGACACCTGTTCATGTGGACAGGCTCATGTGCTACACCTACTGTATCACAACAGTGTTGCCGATCTCACTCACCAGCACATATATATCTGGACAGCTCACCAACATGTAAGCTATGTGGCGCATGCAATAACTGCATACACATGTGATAGGTCTGCATAGTCAGTCAGGTGTTTGAAACCCTGTATTGGTAGGTGTGTAACACAAACATGCTTAGGTTTTACTCACCCATACCTTCCCTGTCTCGGTCTGTCCCTCTCACACCCTCTCTGGTGGATGTGAGATGTACACCTGCTTTGCTAGGCAGCAGCTTGTGTTTTGTAAGTGATGGTCATGATCAGCTGATGGCCTCTGCACCAGTTGCAGTCCTCCTCTAGCTGAGTGCATGTGGAACAGCTGTGGTAACATTCCCATAGCCAATTGCATGGAAACACACTCCAATATCTAGGAACATCATGTTGGTGTTGGCCCTTTACATCCACTGTGGGCTGGAAATAGATCTGTTGTTTGGCGAACAGAGTCTAAGATGGATTGTGGCTTTACCTCTAGCAACATACAGTGTGGAAACAGGGCAACATACAGGAGGGGGATGTGCCTGGCCTGACTACAGACTGTAAGTGCTTCTATACTGCATGTGGAGTAATGTTGGTTTAACAGTGTGAGTGTGGATATGGCTGTCCTATATGTCTTAATACCTACCATGTCAGTTCTATGTTTATGAGGAATCTGCATCTGCAGGGTCGTCTGCAGACTGGGCAGTATGTTGTGCCCTTGGTGTCATGTGTTACCCACACAGCACGTAACTGTGAACTGCAGAAGGTAATGTGAGGATTGCAGTCAAATGGATGGTGAAAGCAGTGACAGTTACTGACTTCATATCCCTCATAGGACACATGTTGCAACAAACCCTGTTACGACAGTACATGTAAGAGGTTATCCCATCAACATGTCAATATTGGCCCTGTGTATATGCTTCCAGCCACAACTCTGTCAACCTTTGTACATATGTTGTGCATTAAGAGGTGGATATGTGCTGTACACCATCATTAGGGTCATCATATCTGATAGCAAGCCAGTGAGATATCAGACTGCTGCACATGTTATGTACAGTATGGGTAATATTTGATGATATTACCAGGACAGTCCGTGGTCATTTGTAGAGTACTGAGGTCTGTGTAACTATGGTAAATGTCGACAGTGTGTGTATTGTTAACATGTTCTTTCACCTGTGTACAGACTGTGGTAGATGTCATTGTTATAGGTCCCATCCTATCTGATGTTACATGTTGCTCCACTCTGTGTTACCATAGTGGTTTACATATTTGTAGGGCCATACACACACATGTCCCATACCACAGACAGACAGCAGACCACACCATGTAGCAGCCCAGTATATGTAGGGTTAGTCTGTGAGTGGTACATATGAGGATGGTGTTGAACAGATAGTCCATATACTGTACTTTTATGCTAGCTTACCATATGTGGCTGTGGCTGTGTTCACATTGGATATGGCTATGCACCTTCACACAGGTGTATCTTACCCTGTGCTGTGACATGCATGCAGAGCCTGTTATATATGCAGGTACATGTGCATTCTCCCATAGGAGATGTTGGCCAGTGTAGCTCCAGTCTGCCTGTAGCCTGCACAGTGCATCGTAACATGTCTAGCAGCTTAGTGTACTTATCCAGTGAGATGTCATGTGGAGATACTTGCTGGATGTACTGCTGCTGAGCCTCCCTTAACAGTCATGTATGCCAGACAGAGCAGTGGGATGCTGTACAGATGTATGTCAATATCTAGTGGGTAGTATGTGGCCATGGCAACCCTGTACCAGGGGTTATTATGTGTCAACCCAGATGGGGGGTGTGAATACATAACCTATGGTGGCATATGTATATCAGTCATTATGTGTTATACCCATCTACATGGCTGTTAACATCCATATTGTCATGCATGGTACACGTGTTTAGCACTAAGAGGTTCTGTGTATACCTCTGGACTGTAAAGAGTGATTCAAAATGTCCACATAGATTGGCCAATATCTGTGCTGCAGTCCACAGGGGCATTACGTGCTAGCAGTGGTACCTTACTAGGATGCCCTTAGGATGTCTGTCAGTAGCCAGTGGCACACAAGTAGAAAGCAGATGTGACCTCCCACACACACCATGTCTGTGAAGACAATCCAAATTACATTAGCAATAGTCTACCAATATACCTGCTATACATACCCGACATCCACTTGCACTATGACGTTGGGACTATACAGGCTGGGGTAGATCTACACTCCGTGTCCAGGACATATGGTGTGAATATCTGTACATATAATCATCCAGATATATATATGATTACACATAAACATATCAAAATATATAGATGGGTATGTATATGTACATAGATATACATATACACACCCAGATATATACATATACAGAGCAATATATGTCTACACATATACAGATAGTGATATATATGCACATATACATATGGATATCTACAGATATCGACAGTAGTTAGTATATCGGTATAGATATGTATGCACATATAGTCATAGATATCTATATCTATACCAACATAACTAGGCATATCTGTACACACACAGGATGTGCATACATACATATATAGCTATATACACATATATCTATATGTACATATACGTATACCTATATACACATATGTATAGATACATATATGTATAGATATGTATAGATATGTACATATGAAGAGGTATTTACATGGCCATATATATGTAGCACTATACAGGTGTGTATACAGACATATGCATGTGTATACCTGTGTATGTACATGTAAACATCTATACACCTATATGCATACAAACATATACCTGTCATTAGTAAATATCATGGTTGCATATACCCTCCCACATGTATCCCACCATATGTATCTGCTATGTGTACATTATTAATGACAAGGACTACACAATCTAGGATATAAAGGCAAGTGGTCACTACCACTCAATTTGGGTAATGACAGCTATATTGGCAACACAACAACTATGCCCACAGTGGTCATGGTACAGTGGTCATGTGTTGTTACTTCAGTGTAAAGGGCCCATAGTTCATGACCTGCAAGGGCTGCTCATTTTGTTGCTGGGCAGAGCAAGGTCTGTTGTATACAGAGTGGTTAAGGCAGTGTATGTGCAATGTAGGCCACACACTTCAGTATAACGACATTGCTAGGTAGGGGTCCAGTCCAAGTGTTGACAAGTAACAGTGTGTATGTATGTGGATGGGTCTACATCAAGTTTCAGGGTATACATGCCTCAGTGGACCACCTGTCCATGTGGCACAAGCAATACCTGGTATAGTAACCTGTGAAATGTTTTCAATTGTACCCCAGGTATGTCACTGCCATGGTGTCAGCACAGTGACATACCCCCTTGTGCAATATGACCGCAGACCATCCTCATGCCGACACATGTACACCTACAACAGAATTGCATATCAGCTTAGAGATCACAACCAAGCAGTGTTAATAACAGCTAGATGGCATCATTGCTGGATGGCTACACTACCTGCCAAATATGCCTCACACCCTACACTCTACAACATTTTACACTGCAGGACTGTGGTACACTGGTGTGCAGTCACCATGTGCATAAGAACCATATCAGCCTGTCCCTTTATCAATGGTATGCATGGCAGGGATGGGACACAGGTATCATCATATGCACAGGGCATCCTCGTGCTGACACGTGTACACCTACAACACAATTGCATAACAGTTTAAAGACCGCAGTGTTACTAACAGCTAGGTGGCATCATTGCTGGATGGTTACACTGCCTGCTAAATATGCCTTACACTCTACACCCTACAACATGTTACACTGCAGGATGGTGGTGAACTAGTGTACAGTCACCGTGTGCATCAGAACCATATCAACATGTCCCTGCATCGATGGTATGGATGACAGGGATGGGGCACAGATATCATCATATGCACAGGGTGTGGTGTTGTTCTGCCAGAGGCCAAGGGTGGGCCATATATTTGATACCATGTGTGTGGATGAGGAGTGTATTCTGGGGAGTTGGCTGAGGTGATGTGGCGTATGTAGGTATGAGGTTGCCCTAGGTGTGTTTGCATAGTGTGTAGGTATGCATGCACATAGTTCTGCCTTGTGGCTGCCCTACACAGGTATTTATGGACAGCTGCAGACCATTCCTGGCAGGGTAGGCAGTTCACTGACTCCAGCCATGGGCACATGGACTGTGCCTGCCATGGGTTCTGCGGGCATGTGCAGGTACAGGCATTGAAGTGCTACTCTCACCTGCTGATGACATTTGACCTCTGGTACCATATCCCTCCTGGGACTGGCCAGGACCATGTGCACATGGCCTGCTGTGGTGTGGTGTGGACAGCACACCCCCTACACTGCCAGAGCTGCTACTGCCACTATGGGAGCCCCTTGGTGTCCTAGCATGCCCACGTTGAGTGCCAGCTGCTGGTGTTGCTGGCCCACATCCATGCAGGTGTCACTGCATCCTTATCACATGTTGAAGCATGGACACACCATGGCTGATGATGGCCATCATTTCATCATGCCATCTATCCACTTGCTCATTAGAAGCACAGATGGCAACAACCACTTTACGGAGGTTGTCACCTTCAGTTGTAAGTGCAGCCCTGTGCAGCCTAAGGCCCTGTCTGGTGTAATGCTCAATACATGCCTGCACTGCCATTACAGTCTGGAGCATGCTTATACTGATTGCAGCTATGTTGCCTGTGCCAGGGGTATGATGTCCAGCAGCCCTACCACGAGCACTCTGGGACAGCCTGCCAGACATCCGGCTATGCCTGCTGTGACTGGACACAGTAGGCATGGATACCACACTTTCCCGTGCACTGCCACTGAATGCTAGCTGTCCCTCTGTTATGGCCACTGGTGGTGGGGTGTGTATAGGCACTGTAACTGTGTTCAGGGGTGGGGTGGGGTGGCTAAAAGAGGGATGTCAAATGTTGGTGCAGTGTCGGCCACTGACAACCCCACCTGTGCCTCACCATTATCATCATCATCATCGGTGTCTGTATGGACACCTACATCAGATTGGGTGCAGGAGGGACCCTGACCCCCCTTGCTACCTGTGGGAAGAAAACAATAATCGCACTTTAAAACCTGTACAGCATTGCTTAACAGTACACACACACACACACATCTCTGTACTACCTACCTTTCCATGGCTTTATAGATAGCCCCACGTATATGTCCATGTGTTACCCCATCCTGCATCATACTTATTAACATACACACATTGCTACCACTCATTAACATCACAGTCCTCTAAATGCCCACAAAAGCAGCCACAACACCAGGCCTGTTGCTACATTACCTGCCTGACCTGTGTGTAATGGAGTAACATGGCCTCAATGCTGTCATTTGGTATGCACCATCTGTATGGCCGGAATGATGTGCATGTCCCCTATATGTGCAGGCTACTATGTTGTACCCATAATAGCTCCCACTGGTGTCTCATGTGTATGTAATGCTCAGTACATGCCGGATATGCTGCTCCGTCGGCCCATCATGTGTCAGCTGTAATATGTGGATACACTCCCTAGTGTTGACAATTACTTCCCCAATGCATCTGTAGAGCTGCATATGTGGGCTGTAGGTGACCTCTCTGCTGACAGCAATATTAAGTGCATACCTGGGGTCTCCCTTCTCTCTGGATGCCTGATCCAAGCTTCAGGCCATATTATATTATTTGCTGTCTTGTGAGTACATGACAGGTATTCCTGGTGTGCAATGTGGCACTCCATGTCCAAGTACTGCATGGTCCCAAAGGGGGGGGGTGCAGCCATATGAACACCCCACAATCACACGTGCATACATGGCCACACACACAAACACACACATGCACACATGTATCATACATGCATCTACCTCCAAACACTTCACCAGAGTGACCCTGCAAGCAAACTAACTAACCACCAGGATGCACACACACACACACACACACACACACACACACACACACACACACGCATACAGGTGAGGTTGCATAAGGATGGCACACACAGTCCGCCAATTAACCATCTACCAACATGCAGAACATATGGTGCAGAACAGCATGCAGTTCAGCTATACTCACACCATGCTAGCAACAGTATACATGTGTATGATGCATGTGCTGTGACTAGGTGATGCCCCTTCCCCTGGATACCTCTGCATCCATATACACATTATTGCTGTGCACCTGTTCTGCACCCTGCCATGTACTGTGCCCCACAACTCACAGGTGTCCAACCCATTGCGGAATGTGTAGTACCCTGTCAGTTATGCCAGCTGTACCTTTCACCACCCCTATGTGCTTCAGCAATACATACCTGGGATGATATGTGGACTGTTGTCATTGGTGAATCCTGGATGCATGATTTACAGCTGTCAACATCAACAGACTAAGTATGGCCACTGCAGAAATGCTTACACTGACGACCCTCAGAGCATACCATGGCTATGCTTTTACACACACATCTGTGATCTGGCATGAGACCAAAGCACTGCAGATCCTAGCTGTACGCACACCAAGTATGTAACATATGTCCTGTACATTCACATGCAGTGTCTACAGATTGTTAAGTGTGTGACTGCTGACCACAATGCATACACACCATGGTGGGATATGTGTGCACACCCTTATCATGATGGTTTATCATACCTCTTGTTGTGTGTACTACAGCAGTCACTGCTCATTGCAGGGGTATACCAGCATGGGCCTTCTGCAATTGAAAGTGTATGTTCAGCCTACCCTACACATGTCCCCCTGTTCTGCATGATTGCAAGGTCTACCCATGTGCACATCCTATGGTGTTCACACAATGCCATCACTATTGCAGTGTGGGTAGGGTTACAGCTGCCACAGGTCCTGGACCTGACTATATGCAGATAGAGCCATTCCTACCATCCTTAGGATCCCTGCTGCAGTGCACTGGTGTTTCATTCTGAGTGTGTGGCCTACATTGCACATACACTGCCTTAACCACTCTGTATACAACATACCTTGTTCTGCCCAGCATTGATGCAGATGCATGACAGGTAAGCCCTACACATATGTGTCAGATTGCAGTGTCCCATACATTGCACACCACATGTTGCAGCTTAGACCCAGCTGACAATGTGGACTACTGTAATGCCATATGCCATAGTGTATCTCAGCAGCAGTTGGCATTGCCCTACAGGTATGTACACTGGTGTTACACTACATAAGGCTGTTGTCCAGAACATGTTGCTACTGTAGGCCATGTCTACCAACAGTATGTTACCCCCTGTGGCCACATTCCCCAATGACAAGATGTTAGTTGTCATGCAGGTGTGTGACATACCCTTTCAATACCCCATCATGTTCACCCCTGTGAGACCATGCATTTCACAGCAACAATACATGCATATGTACAGCATGCATTCCGGGTAGGTGTGTTAGATGTGTGCATGGAATATAACATTACTGTTACATGTCCGGTATGCTGGCATGCATCTACATAGGACATACTCACCAGCTTCAGCCTGCTGCCTTGCTGTTAACCTGGAGGAACCTACATGAATGTTTGAGAGATGCAATGTCAGTGGCCACACTTATGGCACTGCTATAGGCTGGGTGCAGTACTACCATACAGCAACCGTAAATTCACACAATACTACCACATCTGGAATTCTGTTTATCACTACAATGCAGCAACACAATATTTGTATGACATATCAGATATGCATGATCTACCTGTACCGCTGCGGATATTTACACAACCGTGGTCTACTGATGTGCCCTGTGTCCTTACCTGCATGCTCCTCGGCTGTTGTGTGGGTGACAGCCACCTCCACGAAGGGGTCCAGTTGTTGATGGTGTTCTGCATGGGCAGGTGCTATGACGCTAGCCAGGAGCTCCTCCATATGTGTCGAGGGGAATGGATGGCATGGCAACCCCCATGGCAAGGTGATCCCCCCGGACTGCGGCAGCATGCTGACGGGCATTGCGAAGCAGGTCCCTGCAATGATGCCAGACCTGTTCATAACTGCAGTTATGCAAGTCAACATCATTGACCCTGTGGATGAAATCGTTCCACAGGGCAGTCCACTCCTACTGTTCTTGTGCTGTCCTGCCAAACAGGACCTGGTAGTGCAGAACCAGGTAGATTATGATTACATCGTTCTCCTCTGCGGAATACACCAGCAGCCTGACGTGTGCCATCATGCCTGAAAAACATAAGGATGGGAACAGGCCTGAGCGACTCATATGGCAGGGTTACCACAGTTCATAATGCACATCTCTGTCACCCCCCACCATATCAACTTCAACAATCTATACACACAACTCATTAGGTATGGCTACAACTTAACTACCGTTTGGACAGATTATGTAGCATACCACACCTTTTGCTATGTGATTGTAGCCATGTGCCCTGTGTGGACACTAACATTGCTGGCCTGTTACAGACTATTCACTTGCATGCCATTGTCAGGGCCACTATCATTACATATATGCTAGTGGTATGGCTGCTCTGAGATTGCTGCACATCTGACATTCTGTGTTATAGGGATGTCCTATGCATGCAGTTGGACATGTACCAGGATTGTGTAGACTATTACTACCAACATATGTACTATGACAGTGACACAATAAGATGTATATATTCCATTGGCCAGCTGATCCACCTCTCCACACCCATCTGACCGGGATACCTGGCCACATCACATGTGTGTACCAACCTGGGGCTTCCTTGTGTACTGTTACAGCAATACCGTCAGGTGGAACCACCCAGGGGATGAAGGCCCACCCCCCTCAGGGCACACAACAAAATGTTCCTGTCCCCTGAGCTCAGGTCTAGAGTCTGTTCCATACCAGGCTCCACAGACACATGAGGGATGTGCTAAATCAGTCTGAGGCACCCAGTACACATTCACACGGCCAACATGCTCCTCCTGCTCAGCCACCAGACCTGGCACCTTCAGGATGTGGACTGTTGTTGTGGGTAGCAGTTGGTGGGAGCCTTGTTCCCATTGTGCCCATATTGGGGACCATGGGGTGTCCACATCACAGACCACACACACCATCTACGGTGTTTACCCACCACGTGTCACATACCACCCCTGTAGACTGTCCTCTATAGCTACCAATCCTGACCACCTCCACATGTGTATCTGCCATACTTCCCCATATTCCCATTGCATACTTCACAGGCAGGGGCATTGTGGTGCTAGGATGGGAATAACATGTGACATATCTGTCCATGGTGCACACACTGCCAGCTGTAGCTATCTGTCTGTATTGCTATGTGTGCTGCTGCCTTGCACATAACACACATCACTGTGGTAGTGATATAGGGGACATGTATTTCCATACATATCTGTTTTTCTGTGTGTTTGCACAGATGTAGAAATTTGCATATCAGTATTTATCTATAAGTTTGTAGATATATGTGACTTCATATATATGTGCACATATATATGTCTACACATGGGTATATGTATATTTCTGGACATACATGCTGATATACATTTATCCTTAGATATTAAATCTGTGACATACGTACACATATGCATACCTATATGTGGGGTACATTCAGACATCAGCTCCACAAACTCACGACACCTCCCTGCACAGCTGCACTGTTCTGCATAGCTACAACACAGACAGGTGCCACATATGGACAAGGCCTGATATTGATGGGGTATATGTGGGACCTGTTTGCAGGTAACTCTATTACACACCTATGGCATTCCACCATGCTACATTACAGATTCACTGGGGTATCCTGCCAGTGGTGGTCCATGGCTCCCACATGTCCATCATACTGGCATTACTTCCACCACCGGCTATTGGCCACATCATATGCATATTCCCCATTACACAACACACACTATGATGGCTTACACTCTGTCTGTCAGTGCTGCAGTGCTGACCTGCATAGTTAACAGCTATGACCCTCTACCCACAGGGACAAACACTACTGTCCATAGCAGTTGTTCAGTTGACCATCATCACAACAAAACCTGCTGGCACATATAATGCATTCCACATCATCTATCACAGTACTATGGACCAGGTACTGCATTCTAATACATGTACTTATATTTCAAATACCTGTTGTGGGAAGTATATATTACTGACTAGCAGCTGCGTAGCTAGGTGCATTTTCAGCTGTAAATATTCTTTGCATTTTTTTAATTCTCGTTTTTTTTTTTTTTTCTTGCTTGCTTTCTCTTTCATGTGAATGGATTGAGCTGTTTGGGGTAGATTTCAGCCTGGCTTTAATAGGTGATGCACTTGATCAGGTGATGTCTTCTGCACCAATCAGTGTCCTACTCTTGCTAACTGCATGCAGCTTGCTGTGTAGTACTTCAAATGACCACTGTCATGGCAACCAACTACTATAAATTCCTACATCATGTGGGCATGGTCCCTTTACCTTTCCTGTATGATGGACATCCTTCCTGTGTGTGGGCATCAGTGCTACAGACAGCAGGTAGCAGTACCTCTTCCATGGGAACTGGCACACTTAGGCCAGCTACATATTTGTAGGAGGTTCCAGAACTACAGACAGAGTGTGAGTAGAGTTGTGTTATTCTTTGTATAATACTGGTGTTACAGGGTGTGTGTGTACATAGTAGTTTACCTTGGAATGCAGTCTGTCTGCGTAGCTCTCAACTGTGGGCCTATCCTGTTGGTGGTCAGAGGTGTGCCTATCATGTTTTGTCTGTCCACCACACAGGTCCTGTATCAGTTATGTCACTGGCAGTGTGTGTGTTGAGTGCTATCAGTACATGGCTACATCCATTTATGTTTCTAACCTCAATTCCCTGGCTAAGGATATGTTGCAGACTATCCTGTAATGACAGCAACTTGCTTAGTGTATGGTAACAGTTTCCCACATATGGGCCTGTGTTCCAGCCTCTGTACTCCACCTACATACAATACTTTGCACATATGACATGCTGTCAGTGGTTGTTCTGTAGTGAGATGCGTGGATATCACACTGCCATTGTTGCCATCAATCCACTGCTGTTGTATCCCCCACACATACAGTGGCGCTGGGGCCATATATGTGTGGACTACACCAAAACAATACATGTGTGCCCTTATGCACTCCAGAGGCCAGTGTATGTAACAGTGGTATATGGGCCTGTAGTAGTGAGTCTAGGTGGGGATGCATCATAACTGACCTAGGCTGTTAGAAAATGTGGGGGGTATCAGGGGTGAGCTGCCTTAAGGTGTCTGCATGCACAGTACCATATACTTCACCTATATTTACATTACTCACATATATTGGGTCAATGCAGACCTATTGCCTCCTGCCATACAAGATGGTTCTGTTTGTCAGTGTTCTTGTGATGGTGTCAATTATGCCTTGTCATGTAACAGTTACATCCCATTTGGTCAGCTGAAGTCTTCAACACCTAGTGAGTTTGTACAGAGTGTAGATAGAAGCTGCTGAACTATACACATGTATTACATACTGTTGATTGTTTGGTATCCTCTGGCCCAGTCTGTCTTTACTATTGTACAATATGAAGGCATTGGCCAGGACAGCAACAGTTGTGAACCTTTCCAGACTACTATTAGTATCACTGTTTCACAGTTGCATTACTCTGTTTACATGGATGTCAGTGTCTGCAAAGCTATATGACATGGCATATAGAACTGTAACAGTACACAAATAAAGGTTTTCCATTTCTGAAAACCTGTGTGTGGTGTATTTCCTATGACCTCTCTGTGGGTATATGTTGCAGGCGATGATTGCAATTGTATGGGTGGCCCACACAGTGTTCAGTTGTTTATGTGTGAACTGTAGGTATAGTGGCTGTTCCATATTGTGTGCACCTTCTACATATGTATCTTACTGTACATATTGCTGCATGTGTCTGTGAAGTCACATGTATATCTATATATATATATATATATATATATATATATATATATATACATATACATATATATATATATATATATATATATATATATATAATATATATATATATATATATATATATATATATATATATATATACATGTGTGTGTATATCTGTATCTGCATATACGTGTCTGTGTATATGTATCCTGGGGATGATGATAGCGTCCATATTTTGCATTTCCTATGGGAGCCACACTGTATTGCATTATATGTTACCAATACCAGCCTGACATCATACAGGTGGGTTGTAGTACTGATTACATGTTGTGCATATGTCATGTCAGAGCCTGCTTTTGGGATCTGTAACAATTTAGTGTATTGCAGGGCAGACATGTTTGGCTGTGGTGGGGGGGTATGCCTATTCGTACATGACATATATTGTTTGGGGCGTCTCAACCCCATTAACAGTGCATGTGGACATATTTGTAGTTGTTAATCTGCCATTGCTATCTACAGATGTGTGGCCATATATATCTATCTATCTATATATGTATATATGTATATATATATATATATATATATATATATATATATATATATATATATATATATCTACATCTATTGATATCTTGTATCTGTTTAGATATTAATATATTTACTCACACACATACATTTACATGTTGGAGTACATTCTCTGTACTGTTGAATGACTGGGTTGGTTAATATGTTTTGAATACTTTACGGTTATGTATATCTGACATGTCTTAGTGGTAAATCACTTTGGCTATGGTGTGTGGGGTTTTGTGTTTGAGCCTAGTAGAGACTGTTTATTTTGTTGCTGGGCAGAACTAGGGCCGATGGATACAGAGTGGTTAAGACACTTTTAGGCAGTTGTTAGTGGGTTTGCGCAGAGGTAAGCACTGCTAACCTGCCATTACATCTGCTTACAGGGTGTTAGCTTCAGATTGGCTTAACCAGTGTAGGCATTGCTTACCACCATGCAAATGAGCTTAAGCCCGCTTACTAGTGCTTACATATGCTTACTATTGCTTATTTGTGCTTAAACCTGCCTACTAGTGCCTTATTAATTCTGACACTAATACTTCAGATGTGCATTTCTTGCAGTACTCCAGTTCATACATATATGTTATTTAGTGGGTTTTGCAACAAAACTATTGTTTATAACGTGCTTTGCCATGTAAAATAGACTGTGCTGCAGTGGGACTCGAACCGGGAATGCCTGCTCATTAGGCGGATGCTCTGCCCACTACATTATTGCTGTGCTGCTTCATTTGCATATATCTTCCATAAATTCATACCCATGGTTCCTTCCCTGCCCCTCTGAGGTCCACGTACACAGCAACCATCCATTCTCCAGTTGCTAGCCCAGCCATACCACACCTCAACACATTGCCCTCCCTCCATGTCTCAGTACTCATCCAGTATACTATCTCAACCCAAGCTTCTTCAGGCTCTTCATCCATTTAGTCCATGTACGTATGAGCCTTGCCTTGTTCATTTTCCGAGACATGTGTAAATGATGGATTGACACACAATTTTTGGTTTGTCCCGCCAGGGACGGACCTGTTATTGTGTCGATTAGGCTTAGCTGTTCGACACTGTTTCTCTGACTGATAGCATCCTGCCAGGGGTTTGAGGAGCAGCAGTTTGCTCACACCTCCCAGCCTCATCTCCCGGTTCTGCGGAACCGACATCCCAGGTTTGACATTCTGCTGTATGTGTAGCTGCCATGGCTTAGTGGTAACTCACTTTGAATATAGTGTGCAGGGTCCTGGGTTTACAACTTGGGAGTGCAGATTATTTTGTTGCTGGGCAGGACAAGAGTTGTTGGATACAGAGTGACTAAGGAACATTTAAGGAATTATAAGCGGGTTTGTGCTGGTTTGCGTGAGGGTAAGCAATGTTAACCTCCGGTTACAGCTTCTTACACTCAGTTAGCTTCTACATTGCTTAACCAGTGTAGGCATTGCTTACCGCCATGCAAACTGCCTTAAACCCACTTACTGCTGCTTAAAAGTGCTTACTCCTGCTTACTCCAATGCTAAGTTATTTATTTATTTATTTTGCATTTGTTGACCAGGAAAATCTGACTGGATGCTTCTCCATTTTCAGCAGAGGCCTGGGGAGAAAAGATCCACAGTAAAAATCAGCTAATCATTACACGTAATACAGAGGTGTTCACATTCATAGAGAGTAGCAGACTTAACATAGCTAAGTAACATATTATTCATGCTTAGTTTAAGTTAACATATAGGTATTATTCATGCTTAGTTCAAGTTTACATGTCAGGTATGAAGGTTGACAAAGGTCAGTTTAAGGTGAAGTTTGATTCAAGTTTAACAGTTCTGGATAGGA